>NC_084796.1:26437678-26740708 GCF_963169125.1 Humulus lupulus | reverse complement strand
TGAACCTCTCCGTGTTTCATTAAATTAGCCTGCGACATGCGTTTTACAGCGGGGAGGACTATCTCCACATTTTACACTTTTGCTACGTCCACCAAGGACTTTCGACTAGATAGTCCGGGGCCTACTGATAGTAACGGCGGAGGTGCTCCGCGTTCCAGGCGCGCGGGACTTTAGATCCGTCGAGTCTCTTTAAGTGACACGTCCCATGGCCCACTTTTTCTTGGACTTCATAGGGGCCTTCCCAGTTGGGTCCGAGGACTCCCACTCCCGGATCCTGCGTAGCAGGAAATACTCTCCGTAGGACAAGATCCCCAACTTCGAATGTACGGCTCTTGACTCTCGTGTTAAAGTGTCGGGCTATCTTGCCTTGGTACATTTTTAGTTGGACCTGCGACTGCTCCCAGAGCTCTTCGATCATGTCCAGGGACTCCTGGAGAAGGGCGTGGTTCCGGGTAGGGTCGTAGGTATCCTGCCTGTGAGAGGGGATCATAGTTTCTACTGGGATGACGGCCTCGCAACCGAAGGTCATGGAATAAGGCGTGTGCCCCGTCGAAGTTCTCTCTGTTGTGCGATAGGCCCAAAGTACTCGCGGAAGTTCTTCCGGCCAGTGAGCCTTGCAGGCTTGGAGTTTTTTCTTCAACGTGGTCTTTAAGATTTTTTTTACTGCCTCCACTTGCCCATTAGCTTGGGGTCTGGCAACTGCGGAAAAGCTTTTGATAATTCCATGCGAAGCACAGAAGTTCGTGAAATGTTCACTGTCAAATTGCTTCCCGTTGTCGGACACAATTTTTCGTGGAAGCCCAAAACGACACACTATATTCCTGATGACAAAGTCCAGTGCTTTTTTAGATGTGACCGTGTTCATAGGTTCAGCTTCAGCCCATTTGGTGAAGTAGTCTACCGCGACTATGGCATACTTCACTCCACCCTTTCCAGTTGGAAGGGAACCTACTAGGTCAATGCCCCAAACGGCGAACGGCCAGGGGCTGGTCATTAAGGTAATTTCTGTAGGCGGCGCTCGCGGAACCTTGGCGTACCTCTGGCACTGCTCACATTTTCTGACATAATCCACACAATCCTTCTTCATGGTGGGCCAGAAGTATCCTTGTCGAAGGATCTTTTTGGAGAGGCTCAGCCCGGAGGTATGGTCGCCACAGAAGCCTCCGTGAACCTCATGGATGATGGCGCTGACTTCAGTTCCGGCAACACACCTAGGAAGGGTATGGACAACCCCCTGCGGTAAAGCTTTCCATCCATAACCACGTATCGGGGAGCTTGATACTGGAGCTTTCTTGCGTCAGCTTTATCAGTGGGGAGCTCTCCGGTGGTGAGAAATCTGAGGATGGGTCCTATCCAGGAATGGGAATGGTCGATGATGGCATTTACCCTCTGTGTCTCGGTAGTGGGTGCTTCTAATTGCCCGATGGGCACCAGGCCATATTGTTCAATCTCCGGGTCTGTTGCAAGCTTGGCCAGCGTGTCCGCGAGTGAGTTCTGGTCCCGGGGGACCTGGCGGATTTGGTAGCCTTTGAAATGCTGCAGTAGGCCGTGGGAGAGAGACACGTAGGCAGCCATTTTTTCGCCTTTCGTCTGGTATTCCCCGGATATTTGGTTTACCACAAGTAGGGAGTCGCTGTATACTTCGATTTTTTGGGCTCCGACTTCTCTGGCCAGTCGTAATCCAGCTAACATGGCTTCGTGTTCTGCCTCGTTGTTGGATGCTAGGAACGCGAAACGGATGGCGCTCTGGAGCTGATGCCCTTGGGGAGATATTAGGATGACCCCTGCTCCAGCTCCTTTTTCATTTGAGGCTCCGTCTACATAGACCTTCCATGTGGGAAGTTCCGGGACAGGATCTTCCGGCAGGTCATTCATTCCCAAGCATTCCACAATAAAGTCCGTGAGAGCTTGTCCTTTTATGGAAACACGTGGTTGGTAGTGGATGTCGAACTGGCTCAGTTCCATGGCCCACTTAAGCAATCTGCCAGAAGACTCGGGTTTCTGCAAGACTTGTCGGAGAGGGTGGTTGGTGAGTACTTTGATGGTGTGCGCCTGGAAATATGGCCTTAGCTTCCGCGAAGCAATTAGCAAGCAGAGGGAGAGTTTTTCGATCATTGAATATCTGGACTCGGCGTCCAGTAACCTCTTGCTTACGTAATACACAGGGAGATGGATACGGCCATCTTCCCGGACGAGAGCGGCACTCACTGCGTGCTCTGTCACAGCTAAGTATAAGAACAGCGCCTCTCCTTCGACAGGTTTGGACAGAATGGGAGCTCGGGTTAGATGTTCCTTGAGGTGTTGGAAGGCTGCTTCGCATTCGGGGGTCCACTCGAACTTCTTGTTTCCTCGCAACACATTGAAGAAGGGGATACACTTGTCAGTGGCCTTGGATACGAAGCAGCTGAGAGCAGCTATCCTTCCGGTAACGCTCTGGACATCCTTATGCTTCCGGGGGGAAGGCATATCTATGAACGCCTTAATTTTCTCAGGGTTGGCTTCCACTCCGCGGGAGCTGACAATGAAACCGAGGAACTTCCCAGACGAGACCCCGAAAGTACATTTCTTTGGATTCAGTTTCATTCCATACTTTCGGATCACGGCGAAAGCTTCCTCAAGGTCGTCACTGTGGTCCCCGGAGGTCTTGGATTTTACCAACATGTCGTCCACGTACACCTCCATGTTCCTCCCCAGTTGGTCCTTGAACATCCTGTTTACTAGACGCTGGTACGTCGCCCCAGCATTCTTCAAACCGAAAGGCATGACCACGTAACAGTAGACACCCTTGTCCGTGAGGAAGCTGGTGTGTTCCTGGTCCGCGACATGCATCTTGATCTGGTTGTATCCGGAGTACGCATCCATGAAGGATAAGAGTTCATACCCGGAAGTAGCGTCTACCATCTGATCGATTCGCGGAAGAGGGAAACAATCTTTCGGGCAGGCTTTGTTTAGGTCCGTGAAGTCAATGCACATTCTCCAGGACCCATCGGGTTTCGGGACCAGAACTGGGTTGGCCAACCACACGGGATAGCGTGACTCCTGGAGAAAGCCTATGGACATCAGCTTGTCCACTTCAGCTTTGACGGCTTCGGCCCTCACTGGGTCTAACGGCCTCCTCTTTTGGCGAACTGGAGTTGCAGATGGGTCTATGTTGAGTGCGTGGCACGCAACATTAGGATTAATTCCCGTCATATCAGCGTGGCACCATGCCAGGATATCCTGATTATTCTTCACAGTGGCCACGATCTTATCTCGAATGGCCGACGGTAGGTTTTTCCCCACCTGAATGACTTTGGTGGGATCTCCCGGGTTGAGGATCACCTCTTCGACTTCCTCCATCGGTTCTATCGCTTTCTCGATCCCCACTCTTGGGTCGAGTTCATCAAAGTACGCCCCTTGAGCACCCCCAGTTTCTGGTAATTCTTCCGCCAAAGGAACGGCAGCAACCGTCTCCTGGACCGTGTAGACGGATCGGACGGAGACGTTATAACAGCTTCGTGCGCTTCGTTGGCCTCCTCGAAGGGTGCCGATACGCCCATCGTCGCACGGAAACTTCAAGCATAAGTGGCGTATTGAGGTTATGGCCCCACAATCTATTAGGACCGGTCGGCCTAGGATGACATTATACGCCGTGGGGCAGTCGACCACCACGAATGTGCTGTGCTTGAAGACACAAGCGTCGCTTTCTCCTCTGAGGGTGACTGGAAGTTGAATTTTGCCTAGTGGCATGAGTGCATCCCCATTGAACCCTTGAAGCTGGATGGGGCATGGGGTCAGGTCTGTCTCGATTAATCCGATCGCGTGGAAGGCCGCTTTGAAGAGGATGTTTACAGAGCTTCCGTTATCGACCAAGATCCGTGAGACCTTCTTATTGGCAATCTGGGCTTCCACCACGAGGGGATCGTTGTGGGGGAAGTTCACATGTCGGGCATCGTCCACCGTGAAGGTGATGGGACGGTCCATCATTCGGGGACGTTGAGCAGGTGATTGAACCAAGGCGCACATCTTCCCGGTGTGTTCTAACTCCCTCAAGTACCTCTTCTGGGAGTTGCGGGTGCTTCCGGCAAGGTGCGGTCCTCCGGAAATGGTGGCTACGTGTCCGTCAATGGGTGGCGGAGCAAGGCCGGGCGAATATGGGTTTCCAGGTCCTGGAGCCAACAAGGCGATGGGTGCCGGAGCGGTTGGAGTAGGAAGGGCTGGGAACTGAGACCCGGGAGCTTGGGGGTGACCGGCTCCAGGAGCGCTAACGGTCCCCCTCTGTCCCGGGGAATATGCAGCTCCGTGAACTACTCCCTGTCCGGGATAGATAATGGGTATCCTCACCCACTGACCGAGGTGTCCCGCTCTTTCCAGGGACTCGATCTCATCCTTCAGCTGAAGGCACTCGTTTGTGGTGTGCCCCACGTCTCCGTGGAACTCACACCTCTTATTGGAGTCTCGCGGACGCCTTCCTCCGTGAGACACTTTCGGGGGCTTCCTGTAGTTGACCATATTACAGGTCGCCCGATAGACATTCTCTCGCGAGTCTATCAAACTAGTATACTCCGTGAACTTGGGCTCATAGTCCTTCCGAGGTTTCTTTGAATGGTCTCCCCGATTGGAGTTTCTTCCACTTCGTTTACTCCGCGATTGGCTCAAATTTCGTTCTGGGCCTTCCGCTTGCGGCTGTGGCAGGCCAGGAGCGATACTACATCCGGTTTGTACAGCTCCGTACCCAGAGAAATGGGTTTGACTCGGCGTCTGAGCAGACGCGGAAGGCCCATACACACTTGGAGTGAATTGGGCTCCTGGAAGCGTGAGGGCTGGTGCGGGAGCTTGCGAAGCAAAGCTCGGCGCAGTCACGGAAGGCGTCGGAGCTGGGGGAACTCCAAAGGCCTGCTGGTAGGCATCCTCAAGGTTGATGATTCCCTGAGCTTTTGACATGAATTCGAACAGCGTTTCTGCCCGTCTCCTTTGCATTTCCCCCCATAGCAGGGAGCCGACAGTAAGGCCCGATTGAAGGGCGATCAGCTTCATGTCATCGCTGACCTTGGTTTTTGCAGCAGCTTCCATCATTCTCTGAATGAAAGATTTGAGGTTCTCATTGGGTAGCTGCTTGATGTTGGTTAAGGAACCAACTTCCATGTCGTGGTCTCGAGCAGCAATGAACTGCCTTCTGAACGCGGACTGTAGCTCCTTCCAACAATGGATGGATCCGGGAGCTAATATTTTCCACCAGTCCTCCGCGGACTTGGTAAGGGTGAGTGAGAAGCACATGCATTTGGCATCTTCACTGACGCGCGCCACTTGCATCATTTTGTTGTATTTAGCTAGATGGGTGCGCGGGTCTGTCCTCCCGTCATATAATTCTATGTGGGGCATTTTGAAGTTATCCGGGAGGGACGTCTCTGCGATCCTCCGAATACATGGTTCCGGGTCCTCCTCCTCGGAGTCTGACAGGGCCCCACTTTGCTTCCGGACCAGCTTGGTCAAGGCAGCGATCTGTTCCTCGAGCCTCTTTGTATCACTCTCCGAGAGGTCACATCCCCGGACCTTGTCATTAAGATGATTTCGCAGGTCATCTCCGCGAGGCCGAGCCTTTTCTCCTTTGGCCTTTTCATACTTGGCCTCCAACCTTCTTCTTAGATCCACCGTGGACCAGCTATCTTCGGAGTGCGTTTTCGCAGCCCGACCGTCCTGGTTGACGGAATCACTGGGGCGGTTGTTCCTTCCCCTAGGCCTGGGTGCCTTAGCACTGGGCCCTTTAGGCACAGAGTGCCCCCTTGGGGCTGAAGGACGTCTGGGCTTAGAAGCGCCAGAGACCTTCTGCGCGGGGGGGGGGGGGACAGTCGGCCTGGTGATCCACGCCTTTAGGAGGTGCAGGGGCGTTAGTGCGTGCAAGCTCCCCAACCTTTTCTTTGCCCTTGTTAGGGGCGGTTTTGGATGGTTCAGCAGCGGCTGGATTCGGCATGGGAGCATCAGCTCCACCTAGAACAGAGGCATCCTTGTCCGAGTCGCCTATATCTCCGAACTTGCTTGGAGGCGCTCCATCATGCGTTGCATTTTTTCGGAGACGCGCTCTTGCTCAGCAAGCTTGGCCTTAGTGACCACCAGTTCTTCGGCTACTTGGACCAGCTCTGGGTCCTGATCATAGTAGCAGCCATCTTTGTAGTAACCGTCTTGGACATACTCTTCTTCGTCTTCTAAGTATGTCGTATCTTCAGTACTGACCCGATCCTGGTGGGATGTTGGGTCTTCACCTTGGTAGTCCAAAGGTTCGTTTTGCACCGCATCTTCCATCATAGTATCGGGGTTGACCCTAGCATTTTTGTCAACCGCGGATTTTCTCGTAGTCACCATCTTTTTAGCACGGAGTGAATACAAAAAACGTACACAGAAAAAGAGCTGACTAACAACTTCCTACAGCTCTCAATGAAAGCACCAAAATGTTTACCGAGTTTTTCAGAAACGAATACGAACGGAATAATAAAAAGACAAGAGCTATAAAAGTGCAGAAATATAAATAAACAAACAGTGTTTTTACGTGGTTCAGGCGTTAACGAGCCCTAGTCCACGAGTCGATGTTATTATACTTGTAGAGAATAACAGTCAAGCAGCTGGTGTATAAGGAACTCACAACCTCACAGTGTTTCTCTCGGGTTCTCTTGGAGAAGATGAAGCTAGAGAGATTTTTGTAGGGTTCTTGCTATGTGATTTGTTGGCCCTCCCCCCTATTGTAAAATGAGGGGGTCTTTATAGCTAGGGCTTTGGATTAGGGTTTTTCTCTACCCCCATGAGTCTTAATTACACCAGCCATAAATAGGGGATACAATTACCGTAGTCACTTGGCTACCAGGCTCTATGTGGGTATATTTACGTGAAAGTATGGGGAATGCACAAAGGCAGCCGTCTTTTCCAAGTTGTCAGCAGAACAGTAGGCGAAATAGTACTTTTAGGTGTGCTGGGATGTGTGCGGCTTTGACCTGTCAGGCGGGATTCTGTGTCAGGCGGATATCATTCCAACTATGCCTCCTCCATGACTCGACCCCCTGGTCTTGTTCCATGCGAGGCACGGAACGGTTTCCGCGAAGACCCCTTGAAGAGCTTCTCCTGGAAGGAGCTTCCCCGAAGGATACCCCTTCGGGAGCGGACACTAAACGGGAGAGGCGAAGCCTTTCTGTCCATCCGCGAGCTCTGGTCACCTACCGTGAAAGACATTGATAATTCTGCTTCCCCGCGGATATCCATCTAAACGCTATCCGGAAATCTGGATAACAGGATAGATTTGTGATTCTTAAAATTGTTGGAATTCTAGGATCCCAGGGTTGCATAGCAGCACTATTCTTGAGGCCCCGCGACCCACATTGACTCAGTAAGGCAGGGAGGCCCTCGAACCGCCTTGGCGCCATGGAGCTAGGAGCGTTGCGATGTGGTGTGTGTCTAGTGGTTTTGAGCTTGAGGCTCTCTTCCTAGTTGAGCGTCACGGCCCATTTAAGGGTGAGTCGCGGCTCAAATGGGGGAAATTTTCCATATTGTATTTCGGGTTGCGGGAACCAAAACTTAAGGACTCAGGAATGATGCTACTACCCGGTTTAGTAGAATTCAAGGTACCAAAGGCTAGAGCTTGGTCTGGAAGCCTTTATAGATTCATTTCTTCATAGTTGTATCTTATTTTGGTTGTGACTAAGGTATACTGTTAGGCTCAAGAGGAAAGAATCGTGCTCGGGATCGCTAAACGTGTTGTTAGGAGTATGTCCTAAAAGCATGTAAAAGACATTTATTATTTCAATGTATAAACAAATACAATGGTATATTATTTTTATATTTAGATTATTAAATAATTGTTTGAATAATTTTTGTAAATATCAGAAAATTTTCATATTCATTATTGAGGATGTGATCTTGTATTAGTACGAGAGAATTAAGATCACATGAATGAATAAAAATAGTCAACAACAAATTAAAGTTATGGAATTCTTTAATTGGGGTTGTAAGTACGGTTTACTGAGTATCATGTTGATACAAATAATCTAGATTCGGATTATTGATGCGGTAAAACATCTCGGTAAAGGTGCTTTATATAATATGATTATATATGACAGGGACCGATATTAATAAAAGTCTTTATCCAAAAACCATTAACAATAAAGATTTGTAATTCATATCATAATTGATGATCATTTATAGATCCACCTAAATCCTGAGTGTTCATGAACTCCTGCTTATGTTTATTAAATCTTTTGATTCATTCGTTAAGGTCTCTTCATAGAATGAGGCCAATGACTTTTGTTTTGGAGATTTAAAATCATGAATGGCTGGGAACATGTATCAACAATACGGAATCTAATATTTCCTAACGGATCGTATATTGGTTCCCTTAAGGGTTAATTCTGGAACTGAATGATTTTGAGCTAAAATCTATAAGTAGATTATAGATTAATTGTTCACTATTGAATTAATGGTACTTAAGGAATAAGAAGTAAAGGTAAAATGGTAATTCTTCTATTCTAATTTATGAACTAATTAATTAGAGGGTTGAACTATTGTAAGAATGTTATATCAATGGACATCTTAAAATAAGATTTCTGTAAAAGTATATCTATAACATAAAGAGTTCAATTCTGAATTTATAGTGGAGAAATATCAGAATTAATAAATTAACTATAATGATTAAAGAGTTTAATTATTTAGTTTTAATTTATTGGAGCTTAATGTTATAGGTCCATGGTCCCCGAAATGGCTCAAACAAACACTGTCAAAGATAAATACAAAAATGGGCAAAAGGACCTATTTGATAAGTAAAATATTTTTCTATGCACTAAACATAATTATTGTATAATTATGTGTAATTAATTAATTATTTGATTTAACAAAAATAGAATTAATTTTGAATTAATTTATTTTTGGGTTTTTTGGTATTTAAATAATGATGAAAATTGGGAAAAATCACATGCTATCCCTGGCATGAGGTGGGCCTGTAGCATAGTGCATAGTCACTGTACTACACGCACAAGAAGCTTCTAGAAGATTCTTGGTTCAACAATTTTAGTTATTTAAATATTAAATAAATAATGAGATATTGTATTATGATTAAAATATTATTATTTAAACAAAATATGATAACTAATTAGTTATTTTTAAATTGTTTAAAATAACTAATATTATTTATTTTTAATATTTGATATATTAAATACAGGAGATCAGTTTTTCAGAGCGATACTTTTCAGTGATAGAAAACAGATCGTGAAATCTCCTTGAGAGAAAGAGAATAGTGCTACAAGCATAGGTCACTGTTCTTCACAAAGTTAGGTCCAAACTTTATCAGATCTCATGTGTTGAGAACATCTGATAAATAGATTTTGCCTATTGTTTTGTATAACGAGCCCACACTCGTTCTTTGAGTGTTGAGAACATTTTGGAAGATCTTGGTGTGAGAACTCAAGGATTTTTGAAGTACAAAAAGATAGCAGGAAGGAAGGACTTGAGGTAATTTTCTATTCATCTCTTTGATTCAATATATATATGCATGTGAAGAAGTAGATCTAGAAATCTTGTGGGGTTAAATTAAAAATTTTGATTGTTGTTCCGCTGCGTATAATCTCTTATTTGATCTATAAAAACCAACAAATGGTACCAGAGCCATCTTCACACATATATATAGAATCTGTGTGGATTTAATTTATGCATTTATTTATTTATGATGAATGAATGGATGGCTTAATATGATTGAAGGCATGGGAATGTTGAATTGTTAATTGTATGGTGTTTTTGGTTTAGGATTTGTTTATGATTAGATCATTGTGTAAGCCATTAAGGGGCATAGGATTTATGTAATTTTATTTGGTTTTTGAAATCATAAAATTGTAATTCCAACCACACAAAGTCAAAACGGAGCCCGGGATTCAGAATTCAGCCACCGTTCCTCCGAGGCCATCCTCCGAGCCGCTGCCGGGGACGTCGTACGGACGTCCGTACGGATCCGTACAGTGGGCCTCGACAACACCTTCAAGTGCCACGTGTCCCCATCTTACTAGTCCAATTTTTTTTTAATTTTTATGAAATTAATCTGTTATTTTTTTTAATTTTTAAAATGTTAAATATCCTATTTGTTAAAAATTTGATATTTAAATAATGAGATATTTTTGTTATCATAACAAACTTTTTTTAATATCTTATTTATAAATTTATTTTTCAAAATAAGAGATTTTAATTAAATTTATTTCTGTTTTTTTAATTAGAAGGAAAATAAAATTATGATTATTTAAAAGTTTTGTTTTAATTAATCAAGATAATTAGAAAATTATTTTCTTATTATTATTCTGGACCAACGACACATATCCTACCGAAAGTAAAGTAAAGAAGCCCGATGGAGATCAAGGCGTTATTTTATTTTATTTTAATTTTATAAAGAGGTTGTAAAATTAGAAATACCCAAAAGCACCCGGTTCAACATTTATTGTTTATTTATTTATTTAAATAATTGTTTTCATGTGATTGATAATATGTTCATTCATTTTGTGTCATACATAAAAAAACCCACACAGTCATTATCATGCATCTCATTGGTAGAAACATGATTATTAGGATTGTCCTATATGTTTATAGGATTTGTTTTGCAAAACCAATTGCATATAAATTACTTAGTTTTATTCTTTGAAAACTTGGTAAAATATCACACCATTTTTTTAAGTCTTTATGACTTAATTTCTTTAATCCAACTGTATTTTAAAATTGTTTTTTTTAGTAAAGTTTAGATGAACATAATTGGTAATTTAAAATTGGATATGGACCTAGAAACTCGCTTTCTTACAAATTTTAATTATGTTCATAAAGTTTAAAGAATCTATAATTAATTTGGAATTAATTATGTTAAAAACACTTATTTCAAAATAGTGAGTGGGAGAGGGTTGATAACTCAACATAACCCGTGGTTTCCAATGTAACACCGTGAGATATGAATAGCGCATCGAACGACTTTGTTTTTGTCCCCCTAAGGAAGGTGTCTAGACATGTCAATAGCAAGGTTATATTTCTTGCATAGATAGGAACTAATGATGTATTTTAGGTTTGACCAACCCTAAGGTGGCATGTCCTAAGTTAAGTCATGAACTCCGAAATAATGGGTTACACTCACAAAGTTATGATTAAGCTTTTGCAGTGGATAATCATAACTTGAACAAACTAAACGGTACTTTAATGTTTAAAAGAGAAAATAATGAGTTATTTTAAGTTTTAAACAATAAAGATAAGAACGTCTTATAAATTCTCTAAGATTAATTTGACCGACCCTAAGGCGACACTTTAATTGTTAGAAAGTTTTATCCTGGAAATTAAACTTTATTTTATGTGTTTTAATTGTGCTCATGCATCACGTTTAATTTCTGAAACTTTGATATTTATTTTTCTAAATCTAAAAATATTTGTATTTATTTATTTATTCCCAGCAAAAATGTCTATTGGTGAATTACACACCGATGCTTTTCTCAAATCCTTGGTTTTTGAACCTGAAAATATGCAACGCTGGTTTCGAGGCATGTTGACCACTTTTTCTTATAAAAAGATGATGTCAACCGTCTCTAACAAACCTCCAACAGAACCTCCTTTAGCTACTAGCTATGAAGCAGAAGAAAAATATGCAAATTGGATGAAATCCAATCAGTTGGCACGTTATTGCATGCTTTCAACCATGCTTGACGAAACAAAGAAAAAATATATACACTATGACTCAGCACATGATATGTGGCGAGCAATGACAGAGGAAGTCTTTGCTGAGTGTCATCGTTTATATCAAACAAAAAAGGTAAATAATATTTACATATATTTTTCAACTTTGAATTATAGATTCAAATGCTATGAATATCATATTTAAATTTTTTGATAGTAGATTCAAAAATATATACCACTAATCTATTTTTCTTTTGTTTTTCCTTTACAGAATCAGAACCCTGAAAAAGAGGAAGGGACTAATGAGGATTTTAATAGCAAGTAAGGAGATGGAGAAGTTGGAGAGTAGTTTTATTTAGTAATTTAATTGTTAGCTGAACAATTTAAATTTCTTTATTTTGTTTTAGAAATTTTACATTTCTTTAAACAAAGAAAACTACAGTCTAGAAATTTAGTTTATTATTAGTAATTTTGATTATTAATGATTGGAAACTTATTTCTATTTTTTTTGCATAACATTTATTTCTTTTATTAATAAAGTTGTTATTATTTAAAGAAGTTATCTATTTACTTGTTATGCAAATGCTTTGGGATAAACAAAATTTACATACTTATGATGAATGACAATTTTTTTTTATAATTCTAAATTATTTAAAACAGCTAATCCTGGATCTATTAAACGACAAAAGACTGATTCCTATAGTGAAACATATCTATGGCACTTGAGATTGAGCCATATTGGTCTAGACAGAATAAATAGGTTTGTAAAGGATGGTCCTTTAAGAGAACTTTCTATTGGATCTCTCCTTGTTTGTGAATCCTCTCTAGAAGGCAAAATGACCAAGAGACCTTTCTCTGCTAAAGGTTCAAGAGCCACAGAACCACTTTAGCTAGTACATTAGGATGTTTGCGGCCACTTAATGTACAAGCAAGAGGAGGTTATGAATATTTCGTCACTTTCATTGATGATTATTCAAGATATGGTTACCTATACTTGATGCAAAGAAAATCTGAAACTTTTGGAAAGTTCAAAGAATTTCAAGCAGAGGGTGAAAAGCAATTAGGTAAATCACTAAAAGCACTTCGATCTGATCGAGGAGGAGAGTACTTGGATTTTGAATTCAAGGACCATATGCGTGAGCATGGCATTCAATCCCAACTCACTGCACCTGGAACGCCATAGCAAAATGGTGTTTCAGAAAGACGGAACAGAACGTTATTAGATATGGTTAGATCGATGATGAGTTTCTCATCATTACCATTGTCATTCTGGGGCTATGCGATTCAATGTGCTCTATACATATTGAATGGTGTTCCATCTAAGTCTATCCAAAAGACTCCCATAGAATTATGGAATGATTGTAAACCTAGTTTACACCATTTTCGATTTTGGGGTTGTTCTGCACACGTGCTTAAAGGAAAGACTGGGAAGTTGGATTCACGCTCTGAAGTGTGAATGGTAATGGGATATTCCAAAGAGACTGGAGGTGGAATTTTCTATAGTCCAAAAGAAAATAAAACATTTGTATCGACAAATGCAACTTTTCTTGAATATGACTATGTTAATAACCACAAACCTCCCAGCAAGGTTGTATTAGAAAAGATGGTCTCGAATGAAGTTGCAAAGTCACTAGCAAAAACTGATAAGAAACGGCAAGAGGAAACTGCTAGTTCTAGTCAGAATAGTAGAGAACCTCATCGTGGTGGGAGAGTTAATAAGCAACTCACACACTATGAAATCAAAGTTCAAATGCTTGTGTCTGACACAAACGAAGATGATCCATTGACATTTAAAGATGCAATGAATGATTCTAACAAGGACAAATGGCAAGACTCCATGAACCAAGAAATGGAATCGATGTATTCCAATTCTGTCTGGGTTCTTGAAGATCCACCTGAGAATATCAAAACCATTTGTTGGAAGTTGATATTCAAGAAGAAAAGAGGAGAAGATGGGAAAGTAGAGACTTTCAAAGCAAGGCTTCTAGCCAAAGGTTACACACAGAAAGTAGGGGTTGACTATGAAGAAACCTTTTCTCCTGTAGCAATGCTAAAATCCATTCGCATACTCTTGTCCATAGATGCGTGCATGGATGATGAGATTTGGAAAATGGATGTCAAAACAACTTTTCTAAATGGCTACCTTGACGAAACCATTTACATGTCTCAACCGGAAGGGTTTGAATTAAAAGATCAAGAGCAAAAGGTTTGCAAGCTTCTTAGGTCCATTCATGGACTCAAAAAAGCTTCTAGATCTTGGATTCTTATATTTGATGACACAATTAAAATGTTTGGTTTTGAACAAAATTTTGACGAACCTTGTGTCTATAAATAAATCAAAGATGGTATAGTAGAATTCCTCGTTCTTTACATTGATGATATCCTATGCATTGGGAATGATGTAGAGACATTATCAAATGTAAAGAAATGGTTGCTGACAAATTCCAAATGAAAGATTTGGGAGAAGCGAACTATGTTCTAGGCATTAAAATTCTAAGAGATAGAAAGAACAAGCTCTTGGAACTTTCACAAGCAAATTATATTGATAAAGTGCTTGAAAGATTCTTTATGGAAAATTCCAAAAAGGGTCAATTGCCGACCAAACATGGAATTACTCTTTGCAAAGATCAGTGTCCAAATACACCACAAGAGCAAAAGGACATGAGAAAGTATCTCTATGCATCAGCTATAGGGAGCCTAATGTATGCAATGTTATGTACTAGACCTGACATATGTAATGCAGTAGGAATTGTTAGTCGCTATCATTCAAATCCAGGTTTGGAACACTGGATTGCGGTGAAACATATTCTCAAGTATCTTAGGAGAACAGGGAACTATATGCTAGTATATTCGGGTAGTGACCTTGAACCTACTGGATACACTGACTCAGATTTATAATCAGATAAAGATAGTAGAAAATCTACTTCTGGGTCAGTATTCACTCTTGGTGGTGGAGTAGTTGTCTGGAGAAGCATTAAGCAATCCAATATAGTTGATATAACCATGGAAGTTGAATATATAGCAGCTTGTGAAGCAGCTAAAGAAGCAGTTTGGCTGAAAAAGTTCTACACGGATCTGGAAGTGGTTCCAGAAGTGGAGAAACCACTTGTTCTTTACTGTGACAACAGTGGAGCAGTGGCCAATACTAAAGAACCAAGAAGCCATAACAGAGGAAAGCATATAGAGCGCAAATACCACTTATTAAGAGAAATTGTACATAGAGGAGATGTGTCCATTCTGAAAATCGCATCAAAACACAACCTGGCAGACCCGCTTACGAAGACGCTTCCTGCAAAGCAATTCGAGGGTCATGTACATAATATAGGATTGAGAGAAATGCCTTACTTACTTTAAGTACAAATGGGAGATTGTTAGGAGTATTTCCTAAAAGCACGTAAATGACATTTATTATTTCAATGAATAAATAAATACAATGGTCTATTATTGTTATATTTAGATTATTAAATTATTGTTTGAATAGTTTTTGTAAATATCAGAAAATTTTCATATTCATTATTGAGGATGTGATCTTGTATTAATACGAGAGAATTAAGATCACATGAATGAATAAAAATAGTCAACAATAAATTGAAGTTATGGAATTCTTTAATTGGGGTTGTATGTACGGTTTACTGAGTATCTTGTTGATACAAATAATCTAGATTCGGATTATTGATGTGGTAAGACATCTCGGTAAAGGTGCTTTATATAATATGATTATATATGACAGAGACCGATATGAATAAAAGTCTTTATCCAAAAACTATTTAATAATAAAGATTTGTAATTCATATCATAACTGATGATTATTTATAGATCAACCTAAATCGTGAGTGTTCATGAACTCCTGCTTATGTTTATTAAATCTTTTGATTCATTCGTTAAGGTCTCTTCATAGAATGAGGCTAATGACTTTCGTTTTGGAGATTTAATATCATGAATGGCTGGGAACATATATCAACAATACAGAATCTAATCTTTCCTAACGAATCGTATATTGGTTCCCATAAGGGTTAATTCTGGAACTGAATGATTTTGAGCTCAAATCTATAATTAGATTATAGATTAATTGTTCACTAGTGAATTAATGGTACTTAAGGAATAAGAAGTAAATTAGAAAGGTAAAATGGTAATTCTTCCATTCTAATTTATGAACTAATTAATTAGAGGGTTGAACTATTGTAAGATGGTTATATCAATGGACAGCTTAAAATAAGATTCCTGTAAAAGTATATCTATAACATAAAGAGTTCAATTCTGAATTTATAGTGGAGAAATATCATAATTAATAAATTAACTACAATGATTAAAGAGTTTAATTATTTAGTTTTAATTTATTGGAGGTTAATGTTATAGGTTCATGGTCCCTGAAATGACTCAAACAAACACTGTCAAAGATAAATACAAAAATGGGCAAAATGACTTATTCGATAAGTAAAAAAAATTTCTATCCACTAAACATAATTATTGTATAAATATGTGTAATTAATTAATTATTTGATTTAACAAAAATATAATTAATTTTGAATTAATTTATTTTTGGATTTTTTTGTATTTAAACAATGATGATAATTGGGAAAAACCACATGCCCTCCCTGTCATGAGGTGGGTGTGTAGCACAGTGCACAGTCACTGTGCTACACACACAAGAAGCTTCTAGAAGATTCTTGGTTCAATAATTTTAGTTATTTAAATATTAAATAAATAATGAGATATTGTAATATGATTAAAATATTATTATTTAAACAAAAATCTGATAACTGATTAATTATTTTTAAATTGGATATATTAAATATAGGAGATCAGTTTTTCAGAGCGATACTTTTCAGTGACAGAAAACAGATCGTGAAATCTCCCTGAGAGAAAGAGAACAGTGCTACAAGCATAGGTCACTGTTCTTCACAAATTTAGGTCCAAACTTTATCGGATCTCATGTGTTGAGAACATCTGATAAATAGATTTTGCCTATTGTTTAGTATAACGAGCCCACACTCGTTCTTTGTGTGTTGGGAACATTTAGGAAGATCCTAGTGTGAGATCTCAAGGATTTTTGAAGTACAAAAAGATAGCAGAAAGGAAGGACTTGAGGTAATTTTCTATTCATCTCTTTGATTCAATATATATATGTATGTATGTGAAGAAGTAGATCTAGAAATCTTGTGGGGTTAATTAACAATTTTGATTGTTGTTCCGCTGTGTATAATCTCTAATTTGATCTATAAAAACCAACACGTGTCTCGTTAAGGAGTTGAGGTAAGAAAACTGCACCCGGTCTGTGCTTAGGGCTTGGCCCAATTATCAAACATGGTTCTAACCATGCTTAGTATGTTTTATTAAACATGTTGATTGCGTTGTGCATACCTGTGTTAAGTAATGACTTTTCATCTGTTATATCTAATTGAAAAGCCTAGCGTATAAGTCGAGGGTTATCTGTTATATTTGATTGAAAATTCCGGCTTATAAGTCTAGGGTTATCTGTTATATCTGATTGAAAAGCTCGACTTATGAGTCGAGGGTTTGTCTGTCATATATGATTGAAAGGCTCGGCTAATGAATCGAGGGTGATAATAGCGTGTTGAACGCACGTCGATGAGTTTAGGCCTACTCGAAAGCATGATATACTCTTGAACGGCCCTATGGCCGCCAGAACATAGGGTAAGCTGGTAACGAATAAGACAAAAGATTTAATTAATATAATTAGCAAAATATTATCACTCTGAATTAAGATCGACTTGACCTATGGTAAACGTTGTGACATTTATTAGATTTGATAACAACGATACTTATTTATCTATCAATAATCAATATCGCTCTTAGTCCGATGTAACAAAATGCATCTGATCTTATCTACTTGGACAAGACATTAGACCCTGATGTGTAAGTAGATCATATTATAGATTATCATATCAGTGAAAATCCAATGCACTGATTTGATCTTAGGACTCATTCTTTTTAACATATAATTACAACTATAATCCACTGTGACCTTGTCACTATAATTGTAACTATCTATATGCTCGGGATTTTATGAATGTTTGTATGAATTGAATAAACATGTAATAAAATAGGTGAACAATGTGATTGAATAAACATAATGATTTCTACTTCTTTGATTGATAATAAAAAAAGTGTTACATGAGAAATATGGTTTTATTAAGGGAAAAAAAACCCAACAGTCAGGACACGACCAATCCTCCTCAACTACGCCTAGCGGATTTCGGCAAGCTCCCTGCGGCCCAAGAGACCTTCGATCGGAGTGCGAAGCTTGGCAAGGCTATCGTCGAGGAGTCGACACCTTTTTTGGCAGCTTCACTAAGTCGTGAATTCCTGACGGGGATTTCGAGCAAACTTCCCGTCGAGCATGACCAAGACGATTTAGAGGTGTTGGTTCATGCAGAATTTAGGGAGTACCTCTAAGGTCTTGGGGAGGAGGTCGCCCCTAGCCGCAGGGCTACTGGTGACGGTAGGTGACATCATGGGGAGTTGTAATGACCCACTACTCTAGACTATTTGGACCATTAACGAAACTATACATAAAACTTACATTTTTACGAAAATACCAAAGTTTTATTGAGTAACTTGTAAAATAGGAGTTACTTACAAATATATAGAAAACTAAGAAGGATATGGGATCCCATTGTCTTTAAAAACAAAACATGATTTAAAATAAAAGACATTACATAAATGGTGCGGAAAATACATGTAAAAAGACATAAAACAGAAACTACATCCTCGAATCGAATAACGCGAGGCCCCTTGACTCCATTCACCATCGATACACATCCTCTAAGCGTCACGAATCTTACCGCCTCTAAAGCTTATTTTCCTGCACATAAAACAAAAAGGAATTAGCCTAATGCCCAGCAAGGAAAAATCTAACACATAGTCATACACATAAATTTCATAAGAAACATAAAGACTTAACATAATACATATAACATACACTTATTATAATGGCCATTATTACTTGGGGTCCCATAGACTAAACAAGCATATGCCCATGGGATTAGTGGGGTCCTACTAGCTAAGTAGGTCATATGCCCATAACCCATTTGGGGTCTTGTTAGTCATATGGGTCATATGCCCAAGCCTACAAACATACATGCATACATATCATAACACATTTAACAACATAAAACATAAGATAACATAAGCATATAACATATTGATTCTAGCCTATTTTCCTTACCAAAGTTACCGAGATATGTGGACTGAGTTGGGACTTTTTGGAACACTCCTAAAACCATAAGAAAGAGTGAGTCTAAAGAAGAAAGGAGATGAAATGAAAGGGATGGAAAGACTAAACCATTTGAGAAACATGCTTACCGAAACTTACGTGCTCAAGAACTTAGATTCCCTAACCAAAATGAAGATTAAGGTTAGAGATTGAGTAGAAGACTATGAGAAAGAAAATAACATAATACAGAAATGAACTAGAGTTTTGATTACCTCAAAGACTTGAAAGACCAATCTACTCCTCAACCGAAATACTATAGAACCTCACTTCCCAAAGTGTTTGATAATCTTATGATGTTTAAGATTATGATTTTCCCAAACCAGGTGTTTACACTCTCACACTCACTTAACACTAGCAGCTTCTGAACTTAGAGCAAAAGGTGAATAATGGCTGGGTACTAGGTCCTATTTATAGAGTTTGGGAATGAAAGTATCTTGATTTTACTTGAATAAAAATAATGGCTTTTTAGGTTAAAATCATTTGAATAATCGTTCAGCAGAGGCTGAAGACTCGTTCAAAAGATGCTGGACTTTTGAAGAAGTTTGAATGGCTGAAAGGAAAAGAATTCAAAAGAGTTTGAATTCATGCTGGAGGAGGCGATATATCGCCCCCTGTAGGCGATATATCGCCTGGGCCAGTATGCCCAAGGCGACCGTGCATCGTCTCGTGTTTTCCGTATCTACGTGCTGCGATATATCGCCCCTATAGCTGCGATATATCGGCACACGCTGAATATTTAAACACGAAATTACACATTTTTAGCTAAGTTTGAATGGAGTAAACAGCCTTGACTAAGCCTTCAACGTATTCAAAGCTGCTGACTGACCCTATAACATTCAAACTTTACCCTTATTTAATTTAATCCTAAAAAATACTTAATCCTTAATTACCCATTCATAACATGTGCTTAAAATCCTATTGGTTGATATCTAAACCTTATAGTATAATAAATATAATCCTTAATTATCAGTCATATAATCAAACCTTAGGTTATACTTAATATTCTTAAACTATAGGTTAAACTTAGAAAATCTATAAGTACTACTATGAGTGTCCAAATAATTCTCGGTCTGAACCAAAAATCCACAGTAACAAAGATAATACTAAACATACTATAATACTGCTAAACAATTAGCTAAGTAAAGTTCTTGGACTCTACAGGAGTATACCTCCTTGTCGATGGGCTCATCTGAGAGAACAAAATATCATCCACCTTTCTCAAAGCCAATCGACGACCTTCGTTCTGGTAAGTGGCCTTTGTTGGTATTAAATAGAAAAAATATCAAAAAACGCAGTGGAAGGTAGGGGAGGGGATTTTCAAAATTATTAATACCAGTCAGGATCATGCATATATACATATATTAAATTAACACAAACAAGAATTTAAAGATTACCTCTCATAGCCTATCAAGTATCATTGAGTCTTTTAGTAGAAATCAATGATCTTCCTATCCGTATGAAAGCTCACACCTTAGCCTTCAAAGTCGTTCCTCTAACACACAAGAACGTGTGTGGGAACTTAAGATTCACATGTTGAAATTTAGGCTCTCTAGATGTACTTAGCACATGAGATCTGTAGAGGTTTGAGAAGAGAAAAGGCTATGGAAACTTCTAGAATTCATCTCATTGCCCTAGAATATTAATTTCTTTGCAATTGTTCTCTATTAATCTTCCTTGTAACATCCTTACATTTGACAATATAGGACAGAGGACACCTAGGGACCATGGGCCTATAATACGAAGCTCCAATAAACCACATTATTAATTAAACTCTTTAATTCAATAATCTGATTTATTAATTCCATGATTACTAAGGAGAGTGAGGCGGAGATCACCGAATTTCCTGAGTTGCCAACCTCAGTTGGTATGGAAGCTATATTCAAGGTGTGGCTCTGCAACCAAGATTTGGATATGAGTTACCTTAAGGACGATGAAGCCTACTTCCGAGCCCTCTATGAAGAGCATTTGAAAGTCGAGGAGGCTCACGATAATAGTGTGTTGATTACTCCTGGACCTACAGGCCTCGAGTGTAGCGTCCAAAATGCCTAATGAGGTTTAGTATCTTAAATAACATGGTTTGAGGGCATGAACTGAAATATTGTGAATTATATTATTACATAATTCAATATTTTTTATTATGTGCATTAAATGTGTTTAAAGACCCATTTTTGATGAAAAGGGACATTTTTGTAATTTTGACTCGTTGATGGTTTGTTTGTAAATTTTATATGTGACCACATTATTATGTTGATATATATCATTTAGAGCAAGAGTGGGTCCTTTCAAGCATTAGTAGCAGAAAACACACAATGAGGGAAAATACCCGGCTTGGGTCGAGCCTAGAGGTATTTTGGGAATTTTCACATTTTGAGGATATTGGTAAAATAAAATTAATTGATAGAATATTTATGTTTGATGGATATTAGTTGAATAATTTGATCTTAGTGGTGTAATTAGAGTTAGTGGTGAAATGAATAATTACCCTTGGGGTTAGTAAAGAGACGAAATTAGATGCAGGGGTAAAATGGCCATTTGGTCTTATGGTTAGTGATAGAGTTCCAATTATGATGATTCATTCCCCCTTTCATTCTCTTTCTCATTCCCTATCCTTCTAGCTAGTTCTTCTTGTCTTCATCCAAAAGCTCTTAAAGCTATTTTTTTTTTCAATTTCATGAAGTTTTAAAGGGAATTCAAACTTTAAGGTGGAAGTAGGAGCTGCTAAGATCGTCATCAACAATCTAGGATTTCAAAATTTTAGAGGAGGTAAAACATTTCTTTCATCCCGACCTTCATAGTGTTCTTGAGGAAGCTTCTTTTTTTTTTTCTTTTTTTTCTTTTTTTGGGGGGGGGGGGGGGGGGTTAATTTTGCTTCAATTTCGAAATTTGATGAGTTTGGATTGTTTAAATGAGTAGGATAATGTTAGAATTAAGTTTGTGAATTGTTTTCAGCAAGAATTCCCATTGAAAACCCTTTTTTTTTTTTTGTTAATTTCGAATTTGGGGAAAGAATGGGTTTTAGAACCCTAGATTTCTAATTCATGATTATAGTGTGCAATTGAGGTATGGATGGTATATGTTAGTTGTATAACTGTTTTATGGTCAAATTATGCGCTTGGATCTAGATAGACACGATTTAGGGTCATTTTGGGTGCTGGAAATCGCAGGTGGAAAACTGAAAAATCTCGGCTGCGATTGCGTTTCTGGACCCACTAGAACCCCCAAATCTTCTATGGGCGCGACCGCGCCAGGTACCCCGAAATGTTGTTTTTCTGATTTTAGTTAGTTTCAAATGGAATTTTTAGGGTCTGTCTTGGAGACTCGTTCTAGGCTCGGGGACGATTCTGCCAGTGTGTTAAGCGGGTTTAAGGGACCCAAAAGTTAGAGTTTAATTCCTGAGTACACAGTTCGATTTGTTCTTTAATTGGCGTATGGTAATTATTGTGACTAGGGTTTATGAGAGGCTTGGAAGAGCATCTTACTCAAGGTCTTGTTGTTTCCATCACTGGACCTGAGGTAAGAAAACTTGCATATGCTCATAGAGCGTGCATTGGCCCTGATATTAACATGTAAATGATTATGACCACGTACATGGAAATTGAGCTAGGATTATGTACCTTTTTCACATATTTGTTTTTGTTATGTTTGAATGTATTGAATTTACTGTGATTGCTCGGTATGGACCATATTCAGCTATAATTATGTGGAATGTAGGTCGTGATGGTAGGGCCATTACTGGAGTGCGGTATACACTCATTTGGTTTAGGCTGTGTTAAATGTTTATATGATTGGAATAAAGGCATTTATTATCTGTGAATCATGTTAATTGTGATTTATGTTTAATATTGTTGACATAGTTTTTGCCAACATAGACTAAGAAGTCTGAAATAGAGAATTAGGCTTTTTTGGTAAACCATAAGTAAAGATACACAAGATTTTTTACGTGGTTCAGTGATTCAAATTCACCTAGTCTACAAGTTGACGTTATTGCATTATGATTTCTGGGAAAATTGTTTAAGACAATTTTAGCAGAGTTTTTGCATACAAAAAATTCGGTCCCAAATCCATCATTTTCTTCTCTATTTATAGAGATCAATGGACAAATTGGGTAGTTGTTGGAAATTTGTATAACATATATTTTTGAGTTAATTCCCAAACATACAAATAAATATAATAAAGACATTAACTGCTTTATAATATACCTTTACCAAGCAGGGGTTAAATAGTTACAAAATATTATTCATTGCGTAACATCCCCGTGCCTCTAGGAATTCAAGTTTGCGCATTCCAACGGTTTACAGTGAGCTAATGTCTTTTTTGAGTTGGAGGTTGTTCGTAGGCTTCAGTGACCTGAACATCAAGATGCTCGATAAGTGACTTAGGCGATCTAAGGAAAGTGTTGGGCGACCTCCATGATGCCTTATTTCAACTAGGCTTTACTTGGGCTATGGACCTTACCACTTATACAACATTCTAAAGATCGAGTAACCTTCATTAATTGCTCACCAACTGTACCGCGAACAAGACACTTGAGCTCATATTATTTAGGTACAACATTTTCCCCCAAGCCTTTGCTCGCCTATGACATCACTCCTATATATGATGCACACAGTAGAGGCTTTTATACTTCTGTCATGGGGAATGTTCCAACTTACCCTCCGCAGTATGGGACACGTGTTTGATTTCTATAGGCGTCTGTTCCAGTTTCTAGTGCAGTGACAGTAGTCTTGTCAACTTTTTGTCGCCTTTCTGTCCACTCAATTTTAGCCCTTCGATCTCGAATTTCCTTGATCGAATGGCTCTGATTATTTCCTGGGGTTAGGTTATATATAGGGCCACTGAATCGATCCTCACCACCTTTTTCATTCTAAAAAAAAAAGTTTCCTCTGTTCTTCTTTGAAACTCTCAAGATACCTTGGCAATTTTTTCTTGATTAATCATTCCTGCTTTTCTACTCTCTTGATCCTTCAAGCCTCCTCCTTCGATCAGAACTGTAAGTAATTTTTCTTCTTTGCTACATATTTCTTCATATTTTTTGTTATATGTTTCCGTTGACCGCGTTTTTGGCCAACGACGTGAGAACGTCAAAAACGATAAAACCTTCAAGAGAATTTAAACAACACAGACGGTTTTGAACAGAAAGTAAATAACACAGCAATTTTTATAGTGGTTCAGCCCCAATATGTTGGTAATAGCCTAATCCACTTAGAGTTGTGATTATAGATCTGTACTCAAGATCAGATGAACTGAGCCAACTGAGTTTTTTCAGTACAGATTACAAGAGTTCTTTCAGATACAAGCACTTTCTCTCTCTAGAAAACTCAGACCCAAAATTTCCCAAAAAGTCTAAAAAGAAGAAGAAGCCCTCTTCTGATCTCATAAGCCATCTATTTATAGGCTTAGGATCATACATCTGATATCCCCTAGAATCGGGATATTTTATTATTCTTATTATATTTAAATTACAAAAATATTCAAAATTTAACAAAACACCCAATTTGTGGGGAAAAATGAGATATTCCCGCGTGTGCCAAGACCGGTTCTTGTTGAAGCCATTTCTGGGAATCTTGACTTAGTCCTCCTCTATCTGGTCGACCCATATTTCCTAATGACCATTCATGCAAGTGGACATATGCTAGTGCTGGTAGGATATGCACTAGCTGGTAGGACATGCATTTGCTGGTAGGACATGCACTCCTCTCCTCTAACATGGCACGTTCTCTGGTCTAGCATGCCATGTCTCTCCTCTAACATGGCAATCTCCTCTAGCATGCCATGTTTCACGTCTAACATGGCAATCTCCTCTAGCATTCCATGTCTCTCGTCTAACATGGCACTCTCCTCTAGCATGCCATGTCTCTCGTCTAACATGGCACTCTCCTCTAGCATGCCATGTCTCTCGTATACCATGGCACTCTCCTCTAGCATGCCAGTGCTGGTAGGACATGTGCATGCTGGTAGGACAATGTCACTCCTGGGCAGCAATGTCACTCCTGGGCAGGCAAACACGTGACTGGTCGGACAAGGTCATGCCTGGTCGGTCATGACACTTCTCAAGCAGTCAAAACTCTTCATCAGTCTACCGAGTCACTTTATCACAACTCTGAGGAGTCAATGTATTTATTGAATATTTAATGTGTCTTTTACGGAGCATGTACTGCCACTTTTCACCTCTATTGCCACGTCATCGATCTCCATTTTTTGGGGATAACAGTTTCTTCTATAATGCTTTTGCAAAGTTTTTTTTCTTTACATTGTGGTTTTATCTTAGGTTTAGGTTAGGCTTGCATTTATATGCTTTGTAAGAAGTGGTAGGGTACTTGGGAAATCTAGGTTTAGTTGGTCGAGTACACTGGAGAGAGAGTAACAAAACAGGCAATAAACTGAATTTCTCTTTTTGTATTTGGATAATGAATATTTTACATCTACGTTCTGGGTTTCTAAGAGTGCTAATGAGTGAAAAATTTAGGCCAAATTTTTTTTGGGTTTCTGACCTTAAACCTGGGTAGCATAAAGGCTACGCTTCTTGGGTGGTTTTGCATTAATTTTCTTTCAAACTCCACATTTCTTACACGCGATTTTCGATGCGACAACACTTTCTGAGATTAGGGTGCATGGATTAGGGGCACGCGTGGATCCACGTACACAGGTTTTAAACCCATACTAGATCGTAGGAATTTCAGCTCAAAATACCAGGTTCCTCCAAAAATTAGATCGAGTTTTCTAGACACCCTCCTCTGGTTACTAAATAGGACCCATTATCTTGATTCTCATGATCCTTATCCAAAGCTATACTATTAGGTCGCCACTAATAGTTAGAAATATTCTATGTATTAGGCGAGTTATACCAAGGCAAGTTTAATTAACTTCAATATGAGTCATAAAAAACAAAAGAATGTTGGGGCCTCCTCTTCCTAAGGCCAGCAGGTCACAGAGACCCTCATTACCCACTTCGGACCAGTGGTTGAGAGGGAGGTCGAGGTTAATTTCAATAGTTTCTATGAGGCCGATAGGACAGCCTCTAGAATAACCTTCATGCCCTAGGTAAGTAATATAATAAGGGGCAATGGTATCCAAGCAGAGATGAAGTTCTACGCCCGTCCAGCGTTTGAGGGTGAGCGAAGCTGCGCTCCCCTGGAGGATAATTTTGGAGCTTGGAGAAATGAACACATGAAGGCGGGTGACTTCCTTCCACTTATCTCATACTTCTCAAACTTCCTAAACTTTGTGACGTTAGCTCCGTTCCAGCTCCCCCCAATACTCATCTCCTCCTCGCGGGGCTTAAGTATTTACTTCTTAAAAAAGAGTGGGAGGACCCTACTCCAGACATCCTCTACTTTTTCTGCCACAAGGCCAACCCAAAAACTAGAACCGGGGGTGACGGGTTTTATTACTGTTAATGGTAAGAACTCGTCAACGATATTAGGTCAAAAAACTCAAAGCTTAGTAAGAAAATAACTTAGAATGAACTTAGAAAGAACTTGAAGAAGAAAAATGCATAACAACAATGGAGCAAGAACTCATATATTGCTTAATGGCCTGAGTACACACTGAATTTTCCAATCCCTTTGTGTGAGGGGTAAGAATATATTTACAGTGGAGCTCCTGATACATATTGGTCCCAGGGGACAAGATAGTACATAGGTACATTTTCAGGGTAGTGGCATAGATTGTAGTGGTGCTGAAGGGTGTGGTGTCGCCCTGGTACATGGTCAGAGGTATGCAGGAAGTGCCACCACTTTGTGTACTATTTCATACCACCACTACTTGTGTTATAAGGATGTTAGGGCCATGACTCTGACCTCTTCATTTTGGTACATTCTGTACCCATACGTATGCCCCGTACATGATGGTTTTTCTTGTTCCTCCAAGATATGCCTTTGCTCCAAGCTTCTTTGTATTCTACTAAGTGTTGGAAAGCTTGTAGGTTTCTCCCCAAGGTAGATTGGTTTGCTTAAAGCCAAATGTTGATGTAGGAAATGAGCCCTTGTATACTCATGATGTTCTCAACTCTGTGTCTTGGAAAAGATGACCTTGGTTGAGTTATATATGGGAGACGTGCTCCGCTGGTGACACCTACCTTAGAGTAAGGTAGGGCCTCATCAGCGAAGCAGGTGTTCCAAAAAGAGGTTTGGGAGACAAATGCCTCATGAGGCAGTCTTCAGGGTCGAGTCATGAGGGGTCTCACATGGTCTCATCTACAAGGGCGAGATGTGATAGGGTCTCGCATGGTCTCATTGACAAGGGTGAGATGCAAGGGGGTCTCACATGGTTTTGCGAGACTTTGATACATGATGCAAGGAATGGAAAGATGTGCATAGCATGGGGCCACTTAGGCGAAACACAAGGGAGCTTGCAAGGTCTTGCGAGACTTCGCGGCATGATGCAAGGAATGGTGAGACAAGCATCTCAAAGGGCCATTTGGGCGAGACACAAGAGGGTCTCACATAGGGACAGCCTCGCATAGCGAGGCCCTTAAGTTTGTCTAGCCTTTACATAGGGACGGTCTCTTATAGCAAGGCCCTTAAGTTTGTCAAGGCCTTTGCATAAGAACTTCCTCAAATAGTTACGCCTTTAAGTTTGTCGGGTCCTTTGCATAGGGATGACCTTGCATAGTGAGGCCCTTAAGTCCATCGGCGGTGCTTAAGCACTCGGCCTTTGCAAGATGTGTTTCAAATGCATCGGACCTCTCATAGCGAGGCCCTTAGGTGGGGATTCCTTGTGCACTTATTCGAGGCCCTTACATCAGGGTGCTTTTTCACCCGACCTTGCATGGTGAGGCCCTTAGGCGTAGCAAGGTTGAACTTCTTGGCTTTTTGTGTGATGCTTTATGGGGACCTGCCACAAATGCCAGATTTGTGATAGCTCCCCACTGACGCAAATGTTAGCCTGGTTTGCGTCATGGGATTCCGCATCACATAACTGACGCAAAAACTCAATTGTGGCAGTTAGAAACTAACGCAAATGACCTTTTTTGTAGTAGTGTTGGCTTTGTGTGTGATGCTTTATGGGATAATTTTCCCATATTCATACTTGCCCCCGAGTCTATGAGTGTAGTTTTAAGTATTCTTGTAGACTCCATGATATGTTCTTCTTGTGACATATATGGCATTTGTGTCTTGTCCTTCTTCAAAATACATTGGAAGGCTCAATATTGGTGTGTTATCTTGTGGTGTATGAAGAAACACAAAATGCATTTGATTGGTGTGTAACTTTGTAGAGTATAAAGAAACACAAAATCCAAATAGCTAGGGTGGTGATCCAAGTGACCCTTGTAATTGAATGTGGGCCAATCATTTTCATGTGCAGGTCCTAGGGCCTCCAACAATGTATCCATGCTTTTCATCTCAACCCTTCACCCTAGAATTGATCCAATGGCTAGGAAGTCTTGACTCTCCCTATAAAGACCTCAAGACTTGGACATATCTTTTCACACCAAAACTTGCTTAGCCTAATGGTATTTCTTCAAAGTCATTCCCAATAGCTCAAAGGTCTTATCCTCCATAGAAGCACTCTTGAGGTAATTTTCACTCCTTTTATTTATTGTTACTCATCCTTGACCCATGCGAGTTTTGTAGGGGGCGTGAGGTTTGCAATTAAAAAGTCGTCTTCGCACTTCCAAAGGTCTTCCCTCACATCTCCAAGGACTTGTCCCCACACATCCAAAGGTCTTCCCTCGCATATCTAGGGACTCATCTCCATACATCCAAAGGAACACCCTCACATACCCAAGGACCCATTATTGCAAATCTAAGTATGCTTCTCTTACTGATGATCTAAGTTGTGCTTTTCTTTATACGAGGGTGGAGGTTGTAGGTTTGTATTTATCTTTTCCTTAAGAATTTCATGTACACATGGTATGCTAGGCGTGTATGTGTGGGGTCTTATTTTATCCTAATTGCACATTTTTATTTTTGTAAATATAGAGTTGTTTTCACGCACGCACGTCCATTGAGTCTTAGTCTACACATGGCTTCTGGACGGTCCTTTAAGGTCCCTTCTAGTGTTGAACCTATTGATTTATCATCCTCCGACTCAAAACCCGATACCCATAAACCTCCTGCGAACTCAAGTGCATGAATGCACTACCTGTAGGACTATCCGACCTTAGGCAGAATGTATGGGGCCCTTAGAGTGAGCTTGAATTCGTCACTGGGGGTAAGCGATCGAGATTTTATCCTTGGCACAAGTCATACATAGACCATCTAAATTTGACTTTTCAAGACTACTTAGGTGAGATTTCCTACCTAGAAGAAAACTTGCCTTCCAATGCCGAGGGCCCTGCCCACAGGGGTGCTAATGGCGATCCATATGAAGATGAGTTTCTTTCCATGGTCTTTCCCTCATTTCTTCCTCCGTTTGTGACCAGATGTTATAGAGTTAAATCATATATGGGTAGACATAGGACACACAAGCAGCCTTCTAGGGGATTGATGAAGTCAGGTTCTCATAAACCATGTTCTGTTTGTGTTCAGGTATCAAATATGCCGAGGAGAATCCCCATTGATTTTGAGATCATGGACATCGAGCCTATGCTTTCCAATATGTTGAAGCCCATCAATTATCACTGAACATCAACTACACTATTTTGACTCGCAAGTGTTGTGCACATAGCCCACGGGAGGGACTTGTATCTTTTAGTGATTTTGTGATCAGATCCAGGGGCCTTGCCATTCCAACCTTTCTTTGTGAAGGAACTCAACAACTTCGAACTGGCGCCTCTCTAGTTGTCACCCAACTCATAGGTCATGTTGAGTTGTTTGTATGTTTTGTACAAGCAAGTGCACCAGCCTGGACCCTCAATGAATGAGGTCCATCATCTATTCACTTTGAGGGCAAAACCATCGGCCATCAGCTCCTACCATATCCAAAAGGTCGTAGCCCTCATGGGGTCCCCCCCTCATAGAGGGCTCTATCTCCAACTAGGGTTCATGGAAGAGTGATTTGTTCTTTACTGATAGTGTTTCCACACGACATACCCATTTTAACTAGTCACATAAGCTTGTTTTCTTTTACTCTTTTCTCATTTTTATTTATCTTTATCCTTTTCTAGGCATTGCCTTACTGAATTTTTTTTCTTTTCTTTTCTTTTCAGGTATTGATGGAGTAGTTGGTCCTGACATGGGTTCTGTGGCATCCGAGCATGTAGCGAGAATCCTGGCTAAGTCGTCCACAAGCAAGCAAGCCAGTAGTCCCTTCACTTAGGGAAACCTTAACTTATATGGGTTGTTGTCTCCTAATCAAATAGTTTCCTTATGTTTTATCTCGTCCATGCTTTCTGATCCAGAGGATGCAGATGACGACGACGACGATGAAGACTACCACCATTCTCTAGACGATTTGATGGATAGAGAGGACGAGGTTGAGGTAGACTCAGAGAAATACTCATGCTTAAGGTCCTTGACTAATAGGGGAAGAAGAATGTTGATGATGGATGTGTCAATGATGTTACCTCTCAAATCCTGTCATCAACAATAGGTGAGGAGTTTATCTTCGTCGTTCTTCCTCCCTCTTCCTCTATCCCAAAAAGGAACTTTGTTCTGCCCTCTATTTATGATACTCTCCAACCTTCGAGGGCATAATTGGGATAGGGACCCCTAGGTACCTCACTTCCCAAGGAGGTGACTCCTCCCACTTTCACCCCCCGTGCTTCTATTGATGGGTCCGGACCCTCCCGGTCCCTTTCTTTGCCTAGGCACAAGTCCATAGGTGTGTGTGCTTTGCCTCATCAAGCATGTACCTCTACCTCTTGGGGGCATCCTCTGGTGGCCCAGCATGGAGAGGCCACGAGTCATCACATGGGGAGGATTCCTTAAGATGAATGGAAATCCACATACGATGTCCCAGATACTTATTTGGGTGAGGCTTATTTGCAAGCTTCTATTCAGGTATGCGTCGAGACACTCACTATATGACTCATTTTTACTAGCACCTAATTGTTGACATTCTATTTTATTTACTTATTTTTACTCAGGCTTCCATCTTGGGACATCATTTCATTACCTCAAGTTCTTCCTCAACACAATACTTGCAGCCTGAGCTCGAGGTGGCGATGAGGGACCTTTCCTTGGCTAGGATAGAGAAGGATGAGCTGACAACACGGGTTAGAGATTTAGAGGGCCAGCTTGCTAAAGATGTTCACAAGAGGGATGTTGCGATAGCTAAGGCTATATCGACCACCCGATCCAACACTAGGCTTGAGGATACCATCCAGTCCCTCAATGAGAAAATTGATGTTCTTGAGGTCGAGCTGGTGAATGCGAGGTCATCATAGTAGAGCGAACATTGCATGTTGTTTGGAGAACCAACCTCGACGTTAACCTCTCTCCCTTTGGTGACTATGGTCTTGAGAAGGTTGCCAAATGGAGAGGTCAAGGTGGGAATCCATAGGACCATCTTCGAGGCTTATCTTCTATCTTCCCAGAAGAGGTGTCGCGTGACCCTTTCCTTTTTATCTTAAACTCTCTTATTTATGATTTTTGTTCATGTATGAAACTTCTTAAGTCTACTATCATATGTGGAACTTTTTATGTTTGGTATCCTTCTAAGTCTGCTTTATTGTGTGAAGCTTTTTAAGTCTGCCATCATGTGTAGAACCTTTATGCTTAGAACCCCTTTTATTTTTGTAGTGGTTGTGAGGATGCATTGGCTTCCTAATCCTCTTGTGATATTGTGTGTGAGGGACTTTGATAAGCCCTTCTTTATGAGGAATTCCTTATGTCTCCCTTAACATGGTTACGATAGTCTTTTTGGTGCACCTTGACTACATTTTTTTTTGTAAGGACATGTTAACCCTTTGGGTTTCTACAATCCTTTTATAATTTTTGCGTGCACTTGTTATTTTTGTTCCAGAAGTGTCCTTCTCATTATTAGGCATGGTACTATTTTTACAAGCGTATCTTTTAGGACCCTTTTTGGCTAGACAGCTTGGTGGCAACTCTAGGCTTATCGGTGAACGTCCTTCTTGAGGTCGTACCCCCCCCTGGAGAAATTTGTAACGTCCCAAATTTCCTAATAAGGCTTAGAGCCTTGATTAGGGGGCCAAGATGAAAAATTATGGAATTATGTGATTATGTGATATTTATGTGCATCATTATGTGATTATGTGAGTTATATTATAATACGACTTGTTATGCATGTTGGGAAATTTTCATAATTTGGCTCGTTTTGGGAATATTTGGCATATATGTGATATATGTGTGAGTGAGACCACATTATTATGTGAGTATGTTTGGGTTACTCGGCACGAGACGATCCTAGGAAGAAAGCTAGTGGGAAAGTTAGGACCCATACTTGACTCAGAGTGAGTCAAGGGGTATTTTGAGTATTTAGAACATTACCGGTATATTGGATAATGAGAATGATTATTTGATGATATATTGGGAGTTAGTGAGAACAGAAGGGAATTTAGGAAATTTTGACTATTTTACCTCATGGGGTGTTTTTGGGACCCCGAGCATTAGGATTTGCTTGAGGTTACTTAAGCTCGAAGTAACCTGTCAGAATTATAAAAGAACGTTCAGAACGTTCTCTCTCTCCCGTTCCCTTTTTGACACCCGTTTTCATTTTCAAAGGAAACTCGAGTTTTAGGACTCGGATTCAGGCAACGTCTAGGCATAGCAATTCTAGGGAAGATTAGAAGTTTATTAGCCGAAGGATTTAGTTGAAAAATGACTCAATCAGAGGTAATCCGAGTTTTAAGTTTTAAGTTTTCAAGTTTTTAAGCTTTGATTGGATTTTACATTTCGATGAGCTTTTGATTTGATTGAGACTTGGGTTATAGTGGTTTTGGGAAATTGGGATGTTTGGAAACTTTGATTTTGGGATTTGGATATGTTTGGATAGGTTTTTGGAGGATTTTAAGTGGGAAAAACGTAGGAAATGGTTGGGTTCATGGTCAAGTCACGACCTTGTTCTAGCAATTTGCGACCTGTGTGAAGCCAGAGGAGGAGTCTGCCTAGGGGGGGGGGGGGGGGGGGGGGCGCCGCGATTCAAGAAGGCCAAGTCGCAGCTCGCACCCTGAAGCCTAGGCAGAGGCTCTCTGTGAGGGAGGCAAGTCACGACCCCCATGGCTAAGTCGCAACCCAACTTTGCATTTTTGCCAGATTTGGTTTTTAGTCATGGGAACTTAACTCTAAAGGCTCGAGATCGATCCTACTCCCTAGTTGGGTAAGATTCAACGTCTCAGATGCTAGGAATCGGTCCAGAAGTATTTATTTACTCGTTTTTATGGGATTTATATTATGGTTATGACTAGGTGATCGCTAGGGCCTTGGAAACAGGTTCGTGCTTGAGGGTCGTTTATTGGTAACCTGTGCTTGGACCAAAGGTAAGCAAACTGCACCCAATATGTGATGCATGTGGTTATGGCATGGCATGAATATTGACTATGGAATGGATTCAGAGCTTGATTGTAACACCTTGGATAACCAAGACTGTTACACTGTGTGTTTAAAATAGTGCAAGACTTGCTAATCAAGTCATTTAAACAAAATGTGAACCCAACGTCTTCAACGGATTAGGAATAAAAGATTTTGGTCACAAACAGGCTATTTTCATTAAAAATGGCAGTTCAATACAGGGAAACTCAAAACAGGGTTTAGATGATTCAATTACCGCAAATCTCGAAAGTTATAAATAATTCAAGCCACTCTGATGGAAAAATACACATTTTAGGTTTCCGTCCCTGTACAATTCCCCGACCGTGGCAGCCGGGCAGCTAACAATGTACACCTCGCCCCCAGAGCTCTCCAACTCATGGCTGATTCAGCATACCCTTGCCTTTACCTGCACCACGTAGCACTCGTGAGTCGAGGCCCAGCAAGAAAGCATGATATCATAACAAGATCAACATCAATAATCAAATATTCTACAATGCATAACCAGGAATTCAACAATTCATAACATTTATCCAATCAGTGATAACACTCAACAAATTAGCAATTTGTCATCCAGACAATCAACAAATCATATCCATAACGCAATATTCAATTCATAATCAACAGTTTATCACATCCATCACATAATATTCAGGGTCGGCGCCCTTAGGTCGCACCCTCTATTTAACCCACTGTCTTCGGCTCACTTAGGCCGCCCCCAGTGTAATACTCACTAACTCCAGCCAGCTTAACCGAGCTCAGTGATAAATAAGCTGCCTCAGCTACCAGTGGTCGAGCCGCGCCCTGTGCGCAAATATTGATTCCGAGACCCATAGGCCGGTTATCGCATGTCCCGTGGCATAATACCACCTCATGACATGATATACAAATATAGGGAGCTCGTAGTCCCATCATGAACACATGGTTAATCACATTCACATAACGATGAATACAAACATAGGGAACACTTAGTCCCAACCTAACCACATAATCAGGTGCAGCTTTCTTATCTTTAGATTTCGCTAGCTCGTTCAATTGATCCTCAAGCATGATCCCGTTTGAACCTTAGCGCGTACCTAGTCACAACCATAGATCAAAATCACCACCAAACTTCAAATCCAAAACCTAGCCTCAGGACCAATCCCGAGTCCTTGGGAAGCCCTAATTCCACCAAATGAGGTGGTGGAATCAAACCCCGAGCCTCCGGGCAAAAACCCTAAGGAAAAACTCAAAAACCTCTTTCTGGAGACAGGGTAGCACTACAGCGCTCTAAGGAAGGCGCTATAGCACTTCAAACATAACCAAAATGCCCAGAAAACCCTAGCCTAGCACTGTAGCGCCCAAAGGCTAGCGCTACAGTGCTAGTCACAGACCAGCAACACTCTGTTTTTCCCTTCTTCAATTTTCTCGAACCAAAACCCCTTGGAACCCTTCCAAACCTCAACTACACAACAAATTGAGTCTACCATCACCTATATCTCATCCCAAATGGACCAAAAACCCAAAACTTAGCCACATGCATCATCAAACTAAGAAGACAACCATAGAACTCAGAACTCAAGAACTCATCTGAAAACTAGCAACTACCAAGCAATTCAAGATAGCACAACCCAGAAACCTTACCTTTTATGGAGAGGCCAGCTTAGGTTGCTTCTAATATCCCTCCAGTCCTTAGCTCCTCAATCTCCAAAGCTCAAGTCCCTTAAGTTCCATCCAAAGCCTCAAATTAGAAATCTATTCTAACAAAGTTCAGAAAACTCAACAGAACCCTGACCTCATTTGAGTAACTAATCCCTGATAACTCCTTAGCTTCACCAAAGTCTCTAGCCCCAAACTCCAGTCTGAACTTTCTCTAAGTTCCCAGCTCCAAAACTCACAGAAATATGATGAAGAGAAGAACAAACCAAATGAAAGAGAGAAATAACTCTAAGTGTCCTGTTTTTCTTTCTTTCCTTCTTCTTTTCTTTTCCTTAAGCTTCTGAGTTAATCTACAACTTCCACTAAGACATAAAGGCAGATGTTACTTATCCCTTATAGTCAAATGACCATATTGCCCTCCCAATTAAACCAAGCTTTTAAATATCCTAAAGGCACTTTAGTCATTGCTCCCAATTCCCACTAACTCCTCAAGTGTCCTAAATATTTACCACGTAATTCCCATCATCTAATTAGTCACCAATTATATTTCTCAATATCAAATCGTCTCCAATATATTCTCCAAATTCCCAGATACATCCCCAGGCTCACACCGAGCCGGGTATAAATCCCTGCTGTGACTTTCCCGCTAAACCGCTTGTTAGGATCGCCTCGAACCACAAGCTGCAGACATACCCACATAATAATGTGGTCTCATCATTAGCCTACCAATATACACACAAGTATGCAATTACGATCTCAATGAGCCAAATTACCAAAATACCCTCACAATAGAGTATATAACCCCATGCATGCCTTTATCATCATATAATAATATGACCCACATAATCATGCATATAATCACATAATAGCACAATAAATCAATTATGGCCCTCCCGGCCTCCTAATCAAGGTCCTAAACCTTATTAGGGAATTTGGGTCATTACATTGATCTCTGTAATTGTGCATGATTATGATTATGCTTCCGATTATTGATTAAGCATGTTGAATGCCTTAAATCTAGATATTTGGAATATGATGTATGTCTATTTTCATTACCTCATTTAGAAAGCAATGACTTATTAGTTTGAAACGGCAGTGGTGTTTAGTACTGGTCATGAAGCTCTGACTTATCAGTCATGATTGACAATAGTATTGAGCATTGGTCGTATGGAATTGACTTAAGAGTTAAGAATGACATTAGTGTTCTGACCGCAAACCAAAATGATTAGATCTAATCAACATGAGCATGAAATGCTTGACCGGCCTATTGGTCGAAGAAAAACTAAAGTGATTGGCTAGCCTAAGGCTAGTTACTCAGAGTCAGGGCTAAATGGCTTAGGTGACTGACAGGTCACATGGCTTAGGGCGCAGGACCCCAGAAAGACTTATTAATCATCTATTTAGGGTACAGTTCCCCAGAGAGACTTATTAGTCATCTATTCAGGGCGTAGTTCCCCAGAGAGACTTATTAGTCTTCTATTAAGGGCGCAGTTCCCCATAGAGACTTATTAAGCATCTATTCAAGGTGCAGTTCCCCAGAGAGACTTATTAGTCATATATTTAGGGCACAGTTCCCCAGAGAGACTTATTAGTCATTTGTTCATGGCGCAGTTCCCCAAAGAGACTTATTAGTCATCTATTTAGGGCGCAGTTCCCCAGAGAGACTTATTAGTCATCTATTCATACACCATCTACGCATGGCTTAGGACTCCATAAACATTTATTTGTACTTGCCTGCATGCTTGAATATTGTTATTACTGCTAGGCATGCTTATTATGATTTGGTGACATATTATTAACTGCTTATGAGCATGTGTTTGAGTTTTCTTGCTGAGCTTCGGCTCACGGGTGCTATGGGGTGCAGGTAAAGGTAAAAGAAAGTTGGACCATCCTTAAGTTGGAGAGCTTAGGTAACGATGTGTACATATGTGTCTGCTCGACCACCACGGCCAGGGGTTTAAAGAGGAACTAAGGTTAAATCATATTTTGTCGCTTAGGTCGGCTAGTTGTAAATCTTTTATTGTAAGTAACCTTTAAAATGCATTTTGGGATCCCAATGTATATAGTAAACATTTTAGTGAAACATTGTATCCTTGACCAAAAATTTTAACCCTAAACCGTTAGTCACATTTAGTTACACGATTATGGCCAAATGACTCGGTTAGCGAGTTTAGCACTGTTTAAAATACACAGCGTAACGTTCCCTGGGTAGTGGGGCATTACAACTTGGTATTAGAGCAAGCCAAGGTTAAGGGTTCCTGTAGACAAGCTGGGCATGTACACTCGTCACTAAAGACAAGCTTCACTCAGGGTATGGTAACTATTTATGTGGTTATGTGCTTAACTGCTTAAATAGAATGTAAATGCTTTACCTGCATACTGTATTTGGGAGCATGAGATTATATTAGGGCTTAGCTCTTGAATATTGATATGATTATATGACTACCTGCTCAGTGATTATATAAATGTGTTATTTGCACGCTGGAGTTAAGAGCATGGTATGTATGTTAGAAGAGCAGGGGTTATGAATTGATGTATGAATGTTGTGGGCATGTATTTTCATACCGTAGTGGTATATGAATGTGGTGTTGTGTGATTGTTCCTGTGGGGGAGGACTTTTGAAGGTGCTCATCATGTTTAATGGGTCAAGTTATGGACTTCAGATTGAATCAGAGGTTATGCACCCGAGGCAGTTAATGAGACCTGGTGGTAGTTATTTCGAGGCTGGGAATTACAGCTAGGGCTTGAGTTCTTCACCTGCCCCTCAAAATTTCCAGCAGTTGTTTACAGATATGCAATTAATATTGCAGAGGAAAGAAGAACACCTCTTTCTTTGCTATGTCAGGAATGGCACCGGTATTGGCTCAGCCTAGGGTTGAGAACAGGTGGGAATTTCCTTGTGGTAGATTCTAGTAATATTACCCTCAAGTTTTTTAGGGAGGCCTAGATCCATTTAGAGCTGAGCAATGGATGGGCTTGATCAGTTCAATCCTCGATAGTTATGGGGGTGGTAGGTCATGATATGGTGATCTGTGCTACATATGTATTGCGGGAAGATGCCTGGACGTGGTGGGAAGTGGTATCCCAGACACAAGACACAGCTGCGATGGACTGCAAAGAATTTAGGCAGTTTTTTAATGAGAGATATTACTATGATGCAGTTAAGACTGCTAAAACAAATGAGTTTCTGAACCTGGTTCAGGGAAATGCAACAGTAGCAGAGTATGTTAATAGATTCGATGGGTTGGCCAAGTTTTCTTTTGATATGGTACCCATGGATATAGCTCAAAAGGAAAGGTTTATCCAGGGATTGAATTCCAGAATCACCTAGGGCGTTAGAGTCGCTCCAGTACATGAAATCTCTACTTACGCTCAGGTGGTAGGAAAAGCTCTTAATGTTGAGAGCACAAGAAATGAAATTAAGAAGGAATGTGTCAGAGAGCGTGGAGCTCACACAGTGATACCTCTGTTTATTGGATCGGGCAAGGACAAGGATTGGAAATTTTACCTGAAATGCACTCAGTGTAAGAGGCAGCATCTGAAGGAATGCTGAGCAACGGTATGTTTCTTTTGTAGAATGGTTGGACACCTCATTAAGGATTGCCCAAGACTGAGGATAGATGAGCAAAAGGGGGCGGACAACTTGACTCTTGCTCAAGTGTTTGCTCTGACGCAGTCAGAGTCAGAGACTGAGATTGTGGTTGGTTCCTCAGTAGTGGCGGGTCAACTTCCTAGTTCTGATTTTTATATTATGCTGACTAGTTTTGGTGCCATGTTGTTCTTTGCTTGTTGCATCTAGAGAGGTATAGACGTGATATTTAGATTACATGGTTATGTTGTGATGAGAATGTGATACTCTATTGGTAATTTTAAGAGATGGGTTAGGTTATGGTGAGAAGGACTCATCAGTTGATTTGATAGAGGTTGTTATGACTAACTTCGATATGATCCTGGATATGGATTGGTTAACCAAGTATGGGGCACTGATAGATTGCAAGGAAAGGATGGTAAACCTTTGGTTTGAGGGTGAGAAACCCTTGTATTTGTTGGCACTGTGCATGGGCCCCGTATGCTTATGACATCTATATTTATAGCTAGAGATCTATTGCAGGAGGATGCATAAGACTTTTAGCTAGTGTGATGAATACCACTTAGGTCGTGCCAGTGGGACCAAGACAGACTGGATTAGTCTGTGAGATTTTGGTTGTGTTTTCAGGGGATTTTCAAGGGTTACCTTTTACACAAAGAGATAGAATGATGATTATGTTGGTGCCAGGGATGAAACCAGGTCTAGGGCACTGTATTGAACGGCTTCAGTAGAGCTGTAAGAACTAAAGGTTTAGTGTTTGAGTAAGATGATATTCTTTAAGGTGGATCTTTGATATGGTTATTACCAGCTGAAGATCAGAGAGGAGGATATGCAGAATACTGCCTTTTATATCAGATAAGAGCACTGGGAGTGCTGAGTTGTGTTTTGTGGATTTGATTAATTTCGAGTTATTTAGATGGATTAGAGGAACATAGTATTCAAAGATGATCTGAATTGGATTTGTGATCGTTTTGATCGACGATATTATGGTATACTCTCAGTTGGAGATTGGCCAAGGCTAGGGAACGCCTCAGAGGTTAGGTTTTTCCTTAGATGACTACGATTTTACATGGGTTTTGTGAAAGAATTCTTGATGATTATTATCTCATTGACAGCAAAGGTGATTGCCGATGCAACATGTTAGCTAAGGATTATGCAGTGACAAGTATGAGTTTACTGGGGTATAGGGATCAGACTTAGAATCCAATGGACACTGAAATTAAATGGGAGGTTCTAGATGAATCTCGTACTACCTCTTATTCTCTTCATCCAGGCATCATGAAGATGTATCAGGATCTAAAAGCTTTATATTGGTGGCCTGGGATGGAGAGGGATATGACTGAATACATGGCAAAGTTTTTAACATGTTAGCAAGTCAACACAGAGTATTAGAAACTAGTATGGCCATTGCAACCTTTGTGTATTCCATAGTGGAAGTAAGGAAACATCGTGATGGATTCCGCGGTGGGGCTGGCCAAAATAGTGGGCCAGCATGATTCGTTTCGGGTCATTATGGACCAGTATACAAAGTTAGTTCACTTTTATCAGTAAAGATGAGTAATACAGTTGATTACTATACAGGTCTCTCTGTGAGAAGGATAGTATGCCTTCATGGAATTCAATGTCTATCTTATTAGATGAGGACTCTTCTTTTACTTCCAAGTTTTAGGGAAAGTTGCAAAAGACAATGAGTATACAGTTGGAATTTAGTATAGTTTATTATCCTCAGATTGATGATGAATCAGAGGGAGTTATCCAATTATTGTAGGGGCACCTTATGAGATCTTGTATGGTAGGGAATGTATATCGCCCATTCAGTGGGATGAGATGGGTGAGATGTTATATTTGGGTCCTGAGGTAGTTTAGAGAACCATTGAGGCTATTGAAACGGTTAGAGCTTAGATGCTTGCTAATCAGAGTGAATGGAAAACTTATGTTAAGTTGAAGTGCAGGAACATAGAGTTCCAAGTGGAAGACTTTATCTTCCTTAGAATCTCACCATGGAAATGGGTGAGGAGATAAGGGAAAGTTGAGCCCTAGATTAGTAGGATCGTTGGAAATCCTGGATATGATCAACCAGGTTGCCTATGGATTGGCCTTAGATTTGGCACAGTCGGTCGTATACAATGTATTTCATATTTCCATGTTGAGAAAACATGTGTTAGACGAGACTCATGTGTTAAGTTATAAAGATCTGGAATTAGAGGCTAAGTTATCCTGTGAGGAATAGCTAGTCCAAATATGAGACAGAAAGAACAAAGTTCAGAGGAACAAAGCTATACTTTGGGTTATGGTATTATACAGAAACAGTAAGGTCGAGGGAGCAACCTCGAAACTAGAATCAGATATGTGAGTTTGATATTCTGGCCTATTTAGATAAAATTTAGAGGATGAAATTTCTATAGGGAGGGGATAGTTGTAACGTCCCAAATTTCCTAATAAGGCTTAGGGCCTTGATTAGGGGGTCAGGATGGAAAATTATGAAATTATGTGATTATGTGATATTTATGTGCATCATTATGTGATTATGTGAGTTATATTATAATATGACTTGATATGCATGTTTAAGTGTATTAAATATGCATGTGGGCCCATTTCTGTTTAATTGGGAAATTTTCATAATTTGGCCCGTTTTGGGAATATTTGGCATATATGTGATATATGTGTGTGAGAGCACATTATTATGTGAGTATGTTTGGGTTACTCGGCACGAGACAATCCTAGGAAGCAAGCTAGTGGGAAAGTCACAACGGGACCCATACTTGACTCGAAGTGAGTCAAGGGGTATTTTGGGTATTTAGCACATTACCGGGATATTAGGTAATGGGAATGATTATTTGATGATATATTGGGAGTTAGTTAGATTAGGAGGGAATTCTGGAAATTTTGACTATTTTACCCCGAGGGGCTTTTTTGGGACCCCGAGCATTAGGATTTGCTTGAGGTTACTTAAGCTCGAAGTAACCTGTCAGATTCATAAAAGAGCGTTCAGAACGTTCTCTCTCTCTCCAGTTCCCTTTTCGACACCCACTCGCATTTTCGAAGGAAACTTGAATTTCAGGACTCGGATTCAAGCAAGGATCAAGGCATAGCGATACTATGGAATATTATAAGCTTATTAGCTGGAGGATTTAGTTGGAAAATGAGTCAATCAGAGGTAATCCGAGTTTTAAGGTTTCAAGTTTTAAGCTTTTATTGGATTTTACGTTTAGATGAGCTTTGATGAGCTTTTGATTTGATTGAGACTTGGGTTTTAGTGGTTTTGGGAAATTAGGATGTTTGGGAATTTTGATTTTGAGATTTGGATAAGTTTTTGGAGGATTTTAAGTGGGAAAAATGTAGGGAATGGCTGGGTTCGTGGTCAAGTCGCGACCTATGTGAAGCCAGAGCCAGGAGGAGTCTGCCTGGGGGCACGCCGCGACTCAAGAGAGCCAAGTCATAGCCTGCACCCTGAAGCCCAGGCAAAGGGGTCTCTGTCAGGGAGGCAAGTCGTGACCCTCAGGGCCAAGTCGTGACCTGCCTGTGCATTTTTGGCCAGATTTGGTTTTTAGTCATCGGAACTTAACTCTAAAGGCTCGGGATCGATCCTACTCCCCAGTTCGTAGGATTCGATGTCCCGGAAGCTAGAACTCAGTCTGGAAGTATTTATTTACTCATTTTTTATGGGATTTTATATTATGGTTATAACTAGGTTATCGCTAGGGGCTTGGAAACAGGATCATGCTGGAGGGTCATTTATTGGTAACTTATGCTTGGACCAAAGGTAAGGAAACTGCACCTAGTATGTAATGCAATTGATACATGTGGTTATGGCATGGCATGAATGTTGAATATGTGGATTCAGAGCTTGATCTCTGTAATTGTGTGTGATTATGATTATGCTTGCGATTATTGATTAAGCATGTTGAATGCCTTATATCTGGATATTTGACATATGATATATGTCTGTTTGCACTACCTCATTGAGAAACTACTGACTTATTAGTCAGAAATGACAATGGTGTTTAGTACTGGTCATGAAGCTCTAACTTATCAGTCATGATCAGAAATAGTACTGAGCGCTGGTCGTATGGAATTGACTTATGAGTCAAAAATGACATTAGCGTTCTGACCGCAGGCCGAAATGATTAGATCTAATCAACATGAGCATGAAATGCTTGACCGACCTATTGGTCGAAGAAAAACTAAAGTGCTTGGCTAGCCTAAGGCTATTTACTAAAGAGCCAGGGCTAAAAGGCTCAGGTGATTGACATGTCACATAGCTTAGGGCGCAGAACCCCAGAGATACTTATTAGTCATCTATTCAAGGTGTAGTTCCCCAGAGTGACTTATTAGTCATCTATTCAGGGAGTAGTTCCCCGAAGAGACAATTCCCCAGAGAGACTTATTAGTCATCTATTCAGCTCGCAATTACCCAGAGAGACTTATTAGTCATCTATTCAGACCGCAGTTCCCCAGAGAGACTTATTAGTCATCTACACAGGGCTCAGGACACCATAAACATTTATTTGTACTTGCCTGCATGCTTGAATATGATTATTACTGCTAGGCATGCTTATTATGATTTGATGACATATTATTAAGTGCTTATGAGCATGTGTTTGAGTTTTCTTGCTAAGCTTCGGCTTACAAGTGCTATGTGGTGCAGGTAAAGGTAAAAGAAAGCAGGACCATCCTTGAGTTGGAGAGCTTAGGTGACGATGTGTACATATGCGGCTGATTGACCACCACTGTCGAGGGTTTAAAGAGGAACTAAGGTTAAACTCTATTTTGTCGTTTAGGTCAAGTGGTTGCAAATCTTTTATTGTAATTATCCTTTAAAATGTATTTTGGGATCCCAATGTATATAGTAAACTTTTTAGTGAAACGTTGTCCTTGACCACAAATTTTAACCCTAAATCGTTAATCACATTTAGTTACACAATTATGGCCAAATGACTCGGTTAACGAGTTTAGCACTGTTTAAAATACACAGTGTAACGATCCCTGGGTAGTAGGGCGTTATAGTATTAGCCTTTATCAGGAGGTCATCCTTGTTGAACCTTTTGACTCCCTTGATATCCATATGGGTAGCTAATGATTAGACAACTTGGTGGCCACTTGGTGTAACGACCTAAATTTGCTAATAAGGCTTGGAGCCTTGATTAGTGTGCCTGGAGGGCAATAATTGTTATACTGCATTAATTTATGTGAATTTAATGAATATGTGGTTAGTATGCATGTTTAGGTGAAATAAATATGCATGTGGACCCCGTTTGTATGATAGGGTTAAATTGGTAATTTTAGCCCACTGAGGGCATATATGTGATAATTGTATTATGTGATTTGTACCACGTGAGTGTGGTGATATTATTGTGATGCACGTGCCGGGACGATCCTAGAGAGCTAGTTAACTCAAAAGTCACAACGAGATTTTATACCCGGCTCGGGAGGAGCCTAGGGGTATTTTGGGGAATTTTGTGAGTTGAGTTGAAAACTAGTGGTTATAGTTATTGGTGATTGAGTAACCTGGGTAACCATTTGTAACTGTTGTGAGTAACAATTTTAGATGGAAAATGGTAGAATTGAAATAGAAGTGAAAGGACTAGAGTGCCCTTGAAGGTTTAGTTAGGAAAGGATTATTAGGAGGGTAGAATGGTCATTTGGCAGGGGGTTTAGACAAATTTTAGCTGGGATATTGGGGTACACGGTTTAGGCTTAGTCATATTATGGTTTTGTTAAAAAAAAAATAGAGAGAAGAAAAGCTAGATGAAAAGCTAGGGCAAGAAGAAGAAGAAGAGTAGAAGGGGCTGAAGTGGGAATTAGGAGAAGAATCAAAGAAGCTTAAAGGGTGGATTCTCCACTTGAGGTAAGGATTCTATGTAAATTTAAGGCTTGTTTCTGTTTTGGTTTGAGAAATTGAAGCATGAGTTAAGTTTTCAAGTCTTGTGTTGAGTTTGCTGAAATTAGAAATCAAATGGTGGATTTTTGAGTGTGATTGTGTGTTTGATCTTGATGCTAGTGTTTATGGGTTATTAGGTGGTTCATTTGAGGTTTTAAATTGATCTTGGGGTTTAAGTATTTATTTGGGATGATTTGGAGGGGTATTGGCTTGGGGAAATGCAGAGGAAAATCCCAGATTTCTGGGTTCGCAAAGGTGCGCCGCGGCGCGAGGCTGTTTCCAGTCAGGGGAACTTTCTGACTACTCTGGGCGCCGCAGCCCTTGCGGGTAGCGCCGCAATGCTAGGCTATTTTAAGGATGGGAAATTTTGCAATTTTGGGCATTTGTTCCGGGGGATCGGGGGATGTTTCCGATGCATTGTTGTAGGAATTTGGAGGTCCCGAGAGTACGGGATTTGTCCCGGAAAGTAGTTTTGGAATTGGTTAGTATTAAAGAGTGTTTTATATGTGTTGTGACTAGGGTTTCGGAGAGGCTCGTGCTAGAGGACCGTGCTCGTGACTTTGATGCACTGTGAAGCTCAGGATACAGGTAAGAAAACTATATCACCCGTAGGACAGGGCATGGACCCATAGTGTTAATGCAGGGCACGACCCTAAATTGTATTACATGTTATGGTATAGTTTTGATTGAATTGTTATATGTTTGAATGTTATTTGAATTGTACTATATGTGATTATAGTAGAGAGAACGGCAAATGAGCTGAGAACGACAAGGGAGCTGAGAACGGCAAAGGTGCCGAGAATGGCAAATGAGCTGAGAACGGCAAGGGAGCTGAGAATGGCAAGGGAGCCGAGAACGGCAGCGGGGCTGGAAGTAACACTTAGCACGTGGAATGTTTGTTTAGTCTAATGGACTACTTGGTTATCTGTGGATTATCTGATAGGTTGATTATATATTATGCATATGCTATGTGCTGTTTGAGTTTTCTTGCTGGGCTTCAGCTCACGGGTGCTCTGTGTTGCAGGTAAGGGCAAAGATTAAGTCAACCAGCCATGAGTATGGAGAGCATGAAGCGGCGCGTACATGTTTGGCCTGCCCGACTGCTTTGGTTGGGGGCATATTCTAAATGGTTGTATTAACCTGTATTTTGATAGTCAATCAGCTGTAAACTTATTTTAACTTGTAAATATTTTACAAACCTTATTTTGGGATCCCAAATGATAGATACTTGAAGTTTTCAACGAAGTAAAGCATTTTCAAAAGATTACAGCCTTAACTTTTGCTTAGTTACACTTTTGTTTTAAAAACCTCGGTTAGTGAGTTAATTGCACAATTCTTCGTAAAACTCACTTAGTAACGGCTCTAAGGTAGTAGGGCGTTACATTAGGCTTATTGGTGGACGTCGCTTTTGAGGCCTTACCCCCCGTGGAGGTATTAGCCTTTATGAGGAGGTCATCCTTGTGGAACGTTTTGACTCCCTTGATATCCATAAGCGTAGCTAATCCTCATGAATTCAAGATATGCTTTGCAAGGTTTTTTTTTTGCTTTTGCTATGTATGTTTCCCCCAAGTGGTTGGATGGATTTATCTCATTTGGCACTTTGATCATTTTTCTCTTGTATACACTTTGACAAATTCAATTGGAAATGGGCGCACAAGAGTAGATACGTGCTTGCATAAATGAGAAATGTAATATGCAAATAAGAAACATATTTTATTGATGATGAGTAGAATTCAAAGGTATGTGCAACAATAATGCATCTACTACATCACGAGGGCAACTAGGAGACCTCTTAGAATCATAACTGTAATGTCCCGAACTTCCTAATAAGGGTTAGGACCTTGATTAGGAGGCTGGGAGGGCCATAATTGATTTATTATGGTATTAAATGACTATATGCATGTTAATGTAAATTATATTATTATATAATGATTATGTGCATGCATATGAGGGTGTGTTGTAATTATAAGGGCATTTTGGTAATTTGGCCTGTTGAGGGCATATTTGTAAATTGGATGCATATTGTAATTTGTGAATGAGATTTAATTATTATGGGGATATATTCGAGCTATTCGGCATGAGACGATCATAGATATTGAGTTAGCGGTTTTGTCATAACGGGGTCAAGTTTGGGGTAATAGAAATGTTTATTTGATGATAAATTGGGAGTATTTGAGATCAGGATGGAATTCTGGAAGTTTTGACTATAATGTCCCCGGGGGGTGTTTTCGGGATCCCGAGCCCTAGGTCTTATTTGAGGTTACTTAAGCTTGAAGTAGCTTGTCAGATAAGAGCGTACGTTAGAAAATCTCTCTCTCCCATCTCGATAGCCTATTTTACCGTTCGAAGCTTTCTCAAAGGAATTTCGAGTTCTAGGAATTGGAATCAAGCGAGGGTCGAGGCATAGTGATCCTAGGAAATATTAGGAGCTTCTTAACCGAAGGATTTGACAGAAAACAACCCAATCGAAGGTAATCGAAGTTTAAGTTTTGAGTTTTCCGAGTTTCTAAGCTTTGAATTGATTTTGTAAATTGTTGAGTTTTTGGTTGGTTTGAACCTTGGGTTTTGAGGGTTTTGGAACTTTGGAAGCTTGGGAACTTTGTTTTGATGATTGGGGAATGTTTAGGTATGATTTTGGATCCTTTGGAGTGTTAAAAATACGTTTGGGAATGGCCTAGAGTTGGGGGCCGCGGCCCTGTTCTTGGGGTGTCGTGGCCCTGCCTTGAAGAAGTAGGTGGGGTTCTTTGTGCCTGCTGGCCGTCGCGGCCCTTGCTTCAGGAAGTTCTGGGGGCCGCGGCCCAAGGTGTCAGGGCCACAGCCCTTGCCCTATTTCCACCCAGTTTGCTCGTTTTGACCCCGGTAACTTAGCTATAGGCCTCGGAGTGTTCCTACTACTTGGAATAGTTTGGATTGATGTCCCAGAGGCTAGATTTTGGTGTGGAAACCTATGTTGATCATTATTATTGATGATTTCCCGTGTTTGGTTATGATTAGGTGACCGCTAAAGGACTAAAGGTTGATTGTTCTCAAGGGTCATTCTTATATTGGTTCTAGCTCGAATCTAAGGTAAGAAAATTGCACCCTATGTATATGTGACATGCAGGGCTATACTTGATGCATGTTGGTTGATTATTTAGTATGACATGCATGGCTATTATTGGTGCGTGTTTGATTGTTAAATATAATGCATATGATGCATGAGAAACATGTGATTAGGACATGCTTTATATACTGAGTATGATATCGTTCAGAGCTTGAGCCTCTGTGTTCGTGCATGGTCCTAATTGTACTTGTACTAGTTAAGTAAGCATGTTGAATACCTTGTATATGGATATTGGACATGTGATATATGTTTGGTGGCATGGCTTACTTGTGTATGGCACTGGTTTATTAGTCAGAATCAGCAATGGTGTCAAATCCATCTGTGAAGCTGTGACTTATTAGTCAAGTTCACAATGAGTTGAACACTGATCGTGTTTTACTGACCTAAGAGTCAGAAATGGCATAGCGTTATGAACGCCGAGCCAAATGAAGATTAGATCTAATCGATACCAGCGTTGAATGACTCATATGGGGTATTAATGCTGGACCGACCAGAAGGTCGATGAAAATTATAAGCGCTTGGCTAGTCTGAGACTAGTTATTCAGAGCCAGGGCATATGGCCCCGGTGACTGTTTGTCACACGGCTAGGGAACGTTGTTCAACAGTTATGACTCTAGAGTCAGGAGGAAGGTTATGTTGGTGACTAATCACCATGCACCTATCATGTTAAAGCTAGTGAGATGCTCACTTATTTGTTAAGCCCTGGTGATCCTATCGTCACATGACAAAAGGGTGTTGTTCCCATATTAGTAACTTTTGATATCTGTTAAGCCCTGGTGATCCTATCATCACATGGCTAAAGGGTGCTGTCCCCATATTTGTGACATTTTTTATAGTCGCCTATTTGTTTGGACTGTTGGTCCTGAATAATTAACACAATCGCTGATGATATTATATCATGTTATATTGTGTTTTCTTGCTGGGCTTCGGCTCACGGGTGCTATGTGGTGCAGGTAAAGGAAAAAGAAAGTTGGACCATCCTTGAGTTGGAGAGCTTAGGTGATGACGTGTACATATGTAGTTGCTCGTCCACCACGGCCGAGGTTTAAAGGGGAACTAGGGTTAAACCCTGTTTTGCCGCGTAGAACGGCCTGTTGTAAATATTTTCTTGTAATAGACTTTGAAATTATAATTTTGGGATCCCAGCATATATATTAAACGTTCTAATGAAACGTTACATCTTAACCAAAAAATTTAAACCCTAAACCGCTAATCATACTTAGTTACACGATTTTGGCCAAATGACTAGATTAGTGAGTTTAGCACTGCTTACAAGGCACACCGTAACGGTCCCTGGAGTTGGGGCGTTACAATAACTACCTCAGCAGAAATGACTTACTACTATGTTGGGAGTTTAACTAGAGTAAATCCTTACCATATATTCATTTTACCAAACATAAAACCTTACCATATATTCCCTCCAAATTGTATGTGTTGGTGGGAATTACTTGGGCTACATTGCAGGTCTCCTCGCCCTCACAACCATTGACATCACGAGCTTTCAGGGCTTGGTAAATCTTCGACGCAGGATGTTGTAGCGTTCTATAGTTTCCTAGAGTGTTTTTTGGTGTTTATCGAGGGTGGCCTAAGGATATGCTCAGGTATACCTATCCTTAGGTGGCCATGGCTATCTTCCACTCAGATGTACTTTAGAGCTCTTTCATAGAAGTCACCTACGTCCTCTATTTCTCTCTTGAGCATACTATCCCACATTTCGCTCTTCGGATGTATCCCTGCGGTGATGGCCATTTTTAGTTCGTTCTATGATAACTTTCCCACTTAATCTACCTATGCATTGAAGCGATGAATGTACTTTTTCTGACTTTCATTTTCACCTTGCTTTACATAGACGAGGTTCACAGTGGGTGTCGTGTAGTCATGGAAGGTGTGGTATTGCCGGAGGAATTCCCTTTCATAAGGTGTCATGCATGGTTCTTTGAAGTGGGATGGGAGAGGTACTACTTGGATCTCCCTCAAAATTGGAAATTCTTCAGCAAACTCATTGGCACCTAGCTTTCTTCCTTGTACAGCCGCTATCTCGCTTCTAAGATCCTTCATTTTTGTGTCTAGCTCCTTCCTCCTCTTGTTTAATGAATTTAGAATGTTTTTGGTGGGCAGAGGTTGTATTTTATTCTTTTTCATGAAAAAATTTGTTGGCACCTTCTATCCCTTTCTCCATCTTCTCTTTGTTAGGACATGTCTCTCACATCCAACGGTGTCTTCTTAGAGGCGGAGGTGTTCACACCATGTGTTCGCTACCAATTTCTTTTCCACATTTTTGGCATGGAATTTCCATGGTGCTCTGGACGTGGGAAATTTCTCCTTGAAAGTTGGGTCCTTCCACTACCGATTGGGAAGGTTGTTTCCTTCCCTCACTATCCCCCCCCCCCGACGCACATGGTGAAAGGTACGTCAGACTTTGCTTGCACCATGCATTTGAGTACTTTTAGGATTTTTTGCTTTCCTCTAAATTCTGGTTTTTTAAGTGTAGCCCATCTATCTATCTCTCATGTGTTTGAGTTTTATTCTCCTCGGTGACTCATGGGTCTAATTCTTGTGGGTTCGGTTCCCCATGTATCACCATTGCCATGGGTTCCCGTGGTTTGGCCACTATCTTAAGGGAGGTGTTGTAACACTCTTGGGCCTCTCTTTGCTCTCATTTCAAGCTTGCCACTCCTCCCAGTGATGGGAACTTAATGGACAGGTGATAAATTGAGGTCACTCATTTCAATTCTCTCAGGGAAGGTCTCCCTAATACCGCATTGGAAGCTGAGGCACGATCGACTACGACGAATTTTAACATAATAGTGATTTTCCTGGGTTGGTTTGCCATGGTGAGGCCTACCTCGATCGTTCTCAATGGTTGTATTAAGTCCCCAATGAATCCATTTATGGAGGAGTTGAACGGTTTTAGGTTTCTGATGCCCAGGCCCATATTCTCTGAGGCTGGGCAACATAAAATATCTACCAAACTACCATTGTCCACTAGGACCTGGTGTAGCTATATTTATATTAGAATAAAGAAAGTTTAAGGGGGGGTTCAGCACCAAGGGATCGCTGTGAGGGAAGTGCATGCCTCGGGCGTCTTCCTCTGTGAAATTTATCAATCATTCCCAGTTAAAGCTTTTGGGGGGACGTTGTTCTAAGCTCATCATGCAAGGAGGTGGGCTTCACCTGGCCTCTCGGGCACATCGATCTATTCCTTTTCTTGAATCTCCTCTGATTCCAGAACCTCCATATATTGTTCTAACTTCATCTTTCACCTCCAAGGCCCATTCTTGAGCTTGTGGCGAGGCTGGCCTCTCTTCTAGTCTTGGGTTCTCCCTTCTAACATACATGCTCAGGTGCCCCCTACGTATGAGCTCCTCGATTTTCACTTTCAAATGGGTACACCCTACCATAGTGTGGCCTATATCCTTGTGGTACTGGAAATATTTGTCAGGGTCTCTTTTGGATCAGTCTTTCTTCATTGGTGGAGGTCTCTTGAATGGGACCTAATTTTTGTTCATGAGGAAAATGTGTTCCCTGGTTTCTGTTAGATCTATATAGAAGGTATAAGACGCATGCCTAGGTTCACCTTCGCGTTTGTGCTTCCTTTGCTAGTCATCATTCAGTCATTCGTATGCTTTTTTCTTTTTTGCACCACTCGATCCATCATGGGCAGAAGGTTTGGATAGAGGCTCACCCCTTCCTGCCTTTTGAGGTTCTCATGGCCATCTTAGAATTGAATATACTTTTGTTCTATCTCATAGAAGTTGTCTAAGTCCACGACCTCTCTCTTGAACATATTGTCCCATAACTTTCTTCCTGGACGTACCCCGGCCTTGATGGCCATCTTGAATTATCTTCTAGTCAGACTTCCTACTTTGGCTTCCTCCATATTGAACCTATGGATATAGCTTTTTAGGCTTTCACTTTTTCCTTGATTTATGTTAGCGAGGCTGGTACCCGGCATAACATAGTCGCAAACTGCGTGGTGCAACTGGAGCAACTCATCAGAAAATTACTACCAAGATCTTATGGTTCTTGGCCTTAGCCTCTTGAACCATTTATATGCAGCTTCTTTTAGCGTAACAGTGAAATAGTGGCACCTTGCTCTACTATTGACCCCTCTCAATTTCATTAAATCATTGAAGGCGTCTAGGTAGTACTTAGGATCCATAGTGACCTTGTAAGAGGTCATGTGAGGCTCTTTGAAGCTGGCAGGGAGTCGTTCAACCTGAATTTCTCTTATGAAGGGTGACTTGTATTTGAACTCGTCATTGTCCACATGCCCCTAGACGCAGTGTCTATCTTTTTCTGAAGGCTCTTCATTTCAATGTCTAGTTCTTGTCTCCTTCCATTCAATGAGTCGCTAAGGTTAGAAGGGTCAGCTTTCCCTTTTTTTGTGTCCCTTGTATGGCCTTCTTCTGTTGAGCTTCTCTCTTAGGTCAAGAGGTTCTTCCTTAGATGTAACCTAAACTTTGTTCTTCAGGTTAGCATCATCCCTATGCATTTGGTCCTGAGGTTGCATCATTTGCGTAGAGCCCTCGCGACCCTTCGACCGTGAAGTTAGCTCCGTTCTAGCTCCCCCCAACACTTATCGCCTCCTCACGGGGCTTAAGTATTTATTTCTTAACAAATGAGCGGGAGGACCCTACTTCGGAGGACATCCTCTACTTTTTCTGCCTCAATGCCAACCCAAACACCAGAACCGGGGGTGATGGGTTTTACTATTTTTCATGGTAAGAACTCATCAACAATAATAGGTTGGAAAACTCAAAGCTTAGTAAGAAAATAACTTAGAATGAACTTAGAAAGAACTTGAAGAAGAAAAATGCAGAACAACAATAGACCAAGAACTCGTATATTTCTTAATGACCTAAGTACACAATGAATTTTCCACCCCCTTTGTGTGAGGGGTGAGGATCTATTTATAGTGGAGCTCTAATGGCTCCTAATACATAATGGTCTCAGGAGACAAGAAAGTAAATAGGTACACTGTCAGGGTAGTGGCACACATCGTTGTGGTGCTAAAGGGTGTGGTGTCGGCTCTTGTACATGGTCAGAGGTATGCAGGTAGCGCCACCACTCTATAAACTATTTTGTACCACCACTACTTTTTGTTATACGGATGTCAAGGCCATGCCTCTGACCTCTTCAGTCTGGTATGTTTTTACCCCTACGTATGCCCCGTGCATGATGGTTGTTCCTATTCCTCCAAGATATGTCTTTGTTCCAAGCTTCTTGTATTCTACTAAGTGTTGGAAAGATTGCAGGTTTCACCCCAAGGTAAAGTGAGTTTCCTTAAAGCCAAAGGTTGATGTAAGAAACGGGCCCTTGTATACTTATGATGTTCCTAACTCCATGTCTTGTAAGAGACGGCCTTGGTTGATTCACATATAGAAGACGCACTCTACTGGTGACACCTACCTTAGAGAGTAATGTAGGGCATCATTAGCGAAGTAGGTGTTCCAAAAAGGGGCTTAGAAGACAACGGCCTTGTGAGGCAGTATTCGGGGCTAAGTCATGAGGGGTCTCGCATGGTCTAATTTACAAGGGAAAGATGCGAGGGGGTCTCTCATGGTTTCATGAGGCTTCACGTCATGATGCGAGGAATGATGAGGCGGGAGTCTCGCCAGGCCATTTAGGTGAGACACGAGGGGGTCTCGCATAGGGACATCCTTTATGTAGGGATGACCTCATAGTGAGGCCCTTAAGTTCGGCGATACCTTTGCGTGGGATGGCCTCGGATAGCTAGGTCCTTAAGTCTGTCGAGGCCTTTGCATAGGGACGACCTTGCGTAGCTAGACCCTTAAGTCTCTCGACGGTGCTTAGGCACTTGGCCTTTGCAAGGGGTGTTTCAAATGCACTTCTCCTTACATAGAAAGGCTCTTAGTAAGGGGAACCTTTTGCACCTATTCGAGGCCCTTACATCGGGGTGTTTTGTACTCCCTGCCTCACATGGTGGGGCCCTTAAGCCTAGTGAGGTTGAACTTTGTGGTTTTGCGTGTGATGTTTTATGGGATAATTTTCTCATATTCACAACTACCTAACTCGACTCCCCAAGACCGCCAGCATTATCAATCTCCCAAGCCAACCAAATGACTTCAATGACCTATTCTTCATGTTGAATGGGATCACGACCGACGATTATCGATACTTCAACTGACATCGTAAGTGTCTTTTCCTTGAGATTTTAATTTGAAAATTTCATGGAGATCTGTCAACTTTACAATTTTTACTTATTCTAATCACTTTACTTGTTTATGCAGATATTTACAAGAGGTTCGAGGCCTCCTTGTCCGTAAGAACCAATACCGAACACTTGCTTCTACTCCTGTTGAAGAAAAACATTGGCAAGCAGTAATAATTGATGCCAACATGTTGGCATGCAGGCTAATCAAGGAAGCCCAATATTCAATCTCGAGGTCCTCCTAGGAAGAAGAGGTCAAGAGAGTCGCACCATTGGTGTGCACGCCCTTCGCAAGGCGGTCTAAGTAGTAACCAGGTCGAGCAGAGTCAGGGGCAGCAACCGGCACCTCAAGCCAAGGTAACAATGATAATGATATTAACTGAGCTACTGCCATCTATATGTTAGCTCACCTTGAGCTAAGGAATGATGTGACCAGACACCCTAAGGACCCATCTAGGGACGTTACCATCCAACAATGTGTCGATGTCCTAGTACCCCGTCATGATATTAGTCTCCCCAAGTTGGCAATAGTTGTAGATAATATGTTACATATTAGGAGCACTATATTTGAGCAGTATGGTACTAACATCCAACATTGGATTCCTTTGGACCTTTGTAACTTTTTTCCCGTCTCCAGGCAGCCAGAGTATGATCCAAGCTTATATGAAGAGCTCGAGTCTAAAACGGTTCCTAACATAGTTTTTTTATAGTCTCCTCCACCCCTGCTATCCAAGAATTAGATAATTCACACGTTGCTAGCCTAGTCCAAAATCCATAACTAATTATCGTAGTCTCCTCCTCTAGGTCGAAGGGTAGGATTTTCTTTTTTACTTGTTGTTTTCTAAGTTGAATTGAAGTTTGTTTAACCATCTTTTGATTATCTTGCAGAAGACGACATGAGAGACCTGACATTTTCTCTGGCCAGCTTCAATCCAACAGTCAAGAGGCAGAGATTTTTGAAGAAGGTCGCATCCAGAATCGGGGCCTCCCGGTAGCACAGACTAAGGCTAGGAGCTACCTTCCTCTCATCCACGGGCTCAGAAGGAGACTGTGGCATCGACAAGGGACGTTCTACCTTAAACTCCCCGACCTACTAATCTACCAGCTCATCATACTAGATTTTTAGGATCTCCTTTGATCACCATCTCTAATTTTCACATCGACATGGGCAAGTTTCCAACCCATCTCCGGGGTCCTTTCCAAACCCTGACCAACAACGTGGTTGGGCATGTCAACCAGCTCTCCGTTCAGGAGATGGAGAAAATTGAGGGCAGAACTCCTAAAGTCATGATGCAGTCCACCCTGGGGATGATGTTGACTATAAGTTTCTTCACTTGTCTTTTCGGTTTATCCCATCTTTTTCCATGATCTAAATTTTTGGTTGTTTTTATTAATAGAATATTTAGCCTATATCCGAATGGGAATAAGATCCTTGCTGACGAGAAGAAATTTTCTGCAAAGATGGAACAGGTCAAGGATCGGTGTAAGCAGATGGAGGATGCCACCTCATGATAGTTGGAACTAGCTCGTGAGCAAGCTCATGAGAAGAATCAGCATCTCAAGGGGACGGTTCTAAAGCTCCAGCAGACGTTGAGGCATCCAGATCTAATGAGAAGATTTCCAAGGCACATGCCTTGGAGGTGATCAAGGTCTGGGACCAGATCCATGAAAAGGTTGGTGAGCTTCAACTCAAAGTTAATGAACTCCAGCCCAAATTGGACGACCATGAATCCCATATCAACGAAAACTATGGAGGAGATGTTATACAAGGTATGGTGGTTTAATTAGGAAGGTGACTTCTCTTTCCTGGATTTCGGGTTTTGGGAGCATTATCACGCTAAATTCCATGATCACCTTGCGAAGGAGCACTCAGAAATGTTGGATACTGCCTCAAGAGTTGGCAGAAAGGAGGAAGCCTTTTCCCATGGGAAAGTTACTAGAGCTTAGGGTTGAGAAGACTTTACCCATGTTTTTAACCTTTTTTTTTATTGTTGTTGGGGAGTATATCCCTGCCTAGAGCTCCTTCTCAAGCTCTTGGTCTTCCCAAGCTTCTTCAGCTGCTCAAACAGCTTGAGCGTTCTCGAACTGCTCTTATAGAAGCCACTGATTAAATATTTTGATGGTTCGTCCATCAATATAGTTAATGTGGCGGGAGGCCAGTTCACAGAACTTCTGGCAATTCTTGTACTGGTTCAAGTCCACGTTACTGGTGTGTTGTCCAGCCCAGAGGAGGCTCACGGCAATCAGGTTCTCCTCTGTGACCAGCTGGCTTAACTCCAACTCCACGTCTGGGAGAACCTTCATCTACTGCAGGTGAGTTTCATACGCTTAGATGTACAGAGTTCATCAAAAAGGGCCTACATAATGAAAACTACTAAGTATTGGGAAGCTACAAGTATGGGAGAGTACTAAGCTCACAGAATACAAATATACTCACCAACTCTAGAGAATTCAAGGATGAGAGTGGGGTTGGTCTGCATCAGGAAACCATTCATGAAAAAGAAATGGTCTTTGTAGATCTACACATGGCTCTCATTGTGGTGAGGAGCCTTGTACACCATATTCGGGTTGGCGAACTTAACGAGGGCACAGTACCCATCAAGGTCACTTTGTTTTTTCTTTGAACAGATCTGAAAGTTGTACAGGTATAGGACCTTAGCTGGAGAAGGCTTGGGCCAATTCCTTCTCTGGCATAGAACATGCAGGCCCATCCATTTGAGGATAGCTGGAAGGGAAAAATCCCCATGCACTTCAAAAAAATTACGAAGTACTGGTGTGGGGGTAGCACGGCTACAGCCATTAGGTGCAACTAGCTCCATGCTCCGATGTCATGCACACTACGGTGCGATCTCTCCGACTCCCAGCAAAGGCGCACCAAGAATTCTTCCCCATTCCCATAATGCCTATGCGCTCCAAGACAATAGGATGATTTAGTTTGTAGGAGAGTTTCTTCACCTCAAACCATGCAGCCTCGTACCGTTGGGTAGGGTAAGGAGTGGGAGCTTCGTTCACTTCCTCCTCATCATTCCCCTCTGGACAGGCCTCTCCGCGGCCAAAGAGACCTCCCTTACCACCAGCTCTCGTGCTGGTGCTCGGGCCTCCACCCATCTTTCCTCTCACTGTCTGTCTCCTTCTCCGTCCATGGTAACAATTTCCTGGTCAAAAGCGTAGAAACCTCATTGGTGTAGTTCACAAAGCTCCTCAGACATCTAAAATAAAAACCAAGCAATTAGTGCCTTGACCGAAAGAAAGATGGCCAAAAAATGAGAATCCCTAAGACAACTACTTAGGAAATGGAGAGAATAAATTTCTAAGGGAACGGGGTGTCCCTAGAACTCTAGGTCAATCTCCGGAGACACCACCGAAAAACTCAAGAACAACATCGAAATCTGTGAATTTCCCAGAATCCGGTGGATCACCCAGAATGTGAAAAAATGCGAAAGGGCATAAATGGTACATTTTGGATAGTTTTAACACTAGCTAGCACCTGTAATGGTACTAAAAGAGGTAAAAATAAACTCTGAATCCCAATTTCCTACGAGCCTAAACACAAATCCAGAAAAATAACAAGAACTCAGAACATAAAGGATAAAAGAAACTTACTCGAGATGAAGGTCCTATACATGTTGTAGCGAGTCTTAACGCGAAAATACTTTGTAAATCCCAAAAGTAACTGGATTCTTTCCAACCTTCCAAGATCACTAACGGATGGCTTCTGATTCTGTGAAGGTGTTCTTGATGAAGGGGGGTGGTTTTTGAGCTCTGAAATGGGATAATGTATTGAGTGTAAAAGTGAAGAGCGAGAGGCAAAAAAAATGAATTTATACTATTGAACTTGGACGACAAGAAATCAACCCCCAATAGTTGATCACCTAGGGAGTAGGTGCTCGAGCATGATCCAACGGTCACAATTTCTAAGGTACAGATCATGATCAAAAAATGGGAAAAGGACACCTCGAGTACAGCGTGAAAGGACACCTCGAGTACGGAATAGACGTCTTGGGAGTGGAAAACACCCCTCATTAAATGGCACCGATAAATGACAAACAATAGAGAGTCAACACATGACGTGACCTTTTTTAAAGTGTCAGGCCTTGAGGGAGTCCAAATGTCTCCCCCCGAATACGTCCCGTAAGATTACTCCTCTCAGTCTAAGTCTCCACTATCCAAGGACGAGTGAAGAGTTAGAGGCAAATGTTATCTATGTTTTCATTGAGTGACATGTGGCATGCATTAAGAGTGGTCTAGTGTAAATGGAAGTTGATTAAGCTCTGGGAACTTACCTAGACTTCCCCAGAAGGAAGGCTCTGCCCATCATTAATCGTTCGCCGCCTACAGAAAAGTATGTCCTCGTGGAAGGTTACTTCCCAAGGACTACATACAGTATCTCTTCAATTCACATCTCATCCACACGCGTCCTCCAAGACAGCGAGATCCTCCTCCGAGCCTAGAGGAGGATTGCCAGATGTCATGCACAACAACATTGGACCACAAGTAGCTTTTTCATGGTCATTGTTGCATAAGGTGTATTGTCGACTCCATACAAGAGACAAACAGGATGTCTCACGATGCCTCCTGACATTGAAAAACATACAGCTACCCCTTGACACTGTAAAGCACATGTTACCCCCCAAGAAAGTTGAGAGCCATGACCTCATAAATGGGCCCACTCTGATACGTCTGGGCCCACCAACACCTTAACTAAGGGAATGTATCATTTATTATGCCTTTAATACCCCATTAAGGGATGATTTTTGTAATAAATCCCCATTAAGGAGTTAATTTCCCTCAGCCATCTATAAATAGGGCCAGGGTACACATTGTAAAGGATCCAAGGTTTTTGTAGTCAGAGCACAACTAAAACGCTGCCTGAACTCCATAGAAGCTTGAACCACAAGCTTCTCAAATCTTAATACAATTGACTCGTGAACTAGGGTTAATTAATAACTTGGACCACGTAAATATTTGCGTCTCCTTCTACGTTTCTTTAAGATTTTATTTAATTTGTTGTTAGCGAAAAAGCTAGTCAACAAGAGTAAAGACACAAAAGGAAATTAACAATCAAAGTTCAACAACTATTGAAATTATGAAATAAGAAAATTGGCGATTTCTTGAAATTTTTTTGGGGAAAAAAGGTTAGATATCCAACAAAATTATCGAATCCAACTATTAAGAGCTCAAAATGAAAAATTAAAATAAATAAATATGAAAAAATATCAAGAAAAAATACAATTGCAATCCAAGGCTATGCAAGTATATTCGAATTGAACAAATTAATATTTTGCAAAGAGGAACCAAAAAAAATTATTAAGTATCTCAAAATACTTCCAACAAGGTAAATATTTTGTTGGTACTGGAGTTGTTAACGCTGTTTTTTGTCAACTTAATTATGAAGAGCACTAAACAATGCTACAAAAAAATAGAAGAAATCACAAGCTTTTTACGTAGTTCAGTAGTTAAAATATGTATAGTCCACGAGTCAATATTATTTTTCTCAACACCCTCAAAGCTTTTTCAGAAAAAAATTTGGGAGAGTGTTCTTAGTATAATTTGTGTGTGAATACAAATGAAATTCCCCAAGCTATTTATAGGCTTGGTTGACAGAATATCTTCCCCTTATTTCAGGAAATTATAATCAATCATTCAAATTTGAAATAAATGAAAATAAATACATTAATTACATTACTCTATAGTCGACCCTACTAAAGCAGATTAAGGAGGGTCAGTTGGTAGATGCACAGTTACAGGAGGTTAGAGAGAGTGTCTTAGTAAGGGTAGCTGAGGACTATTCTATTTCTGAGGTTGGTATGCTACGGTATCAGGGGCGGATTTGTGTTCCAACTGACGTAGGGATCAGATGAGAGATATTAGATGAATTGCATACTACGCCGTACTCACTTCATCCGGGTACTACGAAGATGTATCAGGATCTACGAATGTTGTATTGGTAGCTCGGGATGAAGAAGGATGTAGTGGAGTACGTGGCCAGGTGTCTCACCTGTCACCAGGTGAAAGCTGAGCATCAGCGGCCAGCGGGGTTGCTTCAGCCTTTGGGTATTCCCAACTGGAAATGGGAGGATATTACGATGGACTTTATGGGAGGTTTACTAAGGACAATGGGGCTTCATGACTCAGTGTGGGTGATGGTGAACAGATACACCAAGTCAACTCATTTTCTTCCAGTGAAGACGACACATACGGTGGATCAGTATGCAGATTTATATGTGAGAAAGATCATACCTCTCCATGGGGTTCCTAAGTCTATAATGTCAGACTGGGATCCTATCTTTACCTCCAAGTTTTGGGGTAGTTTGCAGAAGGCTATGGGAACTCAGTTGAAGTTCAGCACAGCCTTTCATCCTTAGACTGATAGACAGTCTAAGAGGACGATTCAGGTGTTCGAAGATATGCTTAGAGCATGCGTGATCGACTTTGAAGGATCTCAGAGTAAGTATCTCCCGTAGATTGAGTTCTCATACAACAATAGTTCAATTGACGATTGGAGTGGCTCCATATGAGATGTTATATGGGAGGAAGTGTAGATCGCCCATTCATTAGGATAAGATGGGTGAGAGGAAGTATTTGGGGTTGGACATGGTTTAGAAGAAGAATGAAGTTATTGAGAAGATCCGAGCTAGAATGCTTGATTCACAGAGTAGACAGAAAAGTTACGCTGATCCTAAGTGTAGGGACGTGGAGTTCTAGGTTAGGGACCACGTGTTTCTGCGAGTTTCACCACTGCGAGGGGTGAGGAGGTTTGGGAAGAAGGGCAAGCTAAGCCCTAGATTCATTAGCCCTTTTGAGATCCTAGAGAGAATCGGACAGGTGGCTTACAGGTTAGCTTTGCCACCATCGTTGTTGGGAGTTCATGACATGTTCCATGTTTCTATGCTTTGGAAGTACGTCTCAGATACAACGCATGTGTTGAAGTATGAAAATTTGGAATTGCAGACAGATCTGTCTTATGAGGAGCAATTGGTAGAGATCTTAGATCGAAAAGATAAGGTTCTACGGAACAAGACAATTCCTCTGTTTAAAGTGTTATGGAGGAATAGCAGGGTCGAGGAGGCAACTTGGGAGCTTGAGTCAGCGATGTGGGATCAATATCCCGAGTTATTCAGGTAAATTTCGAGGACAAAATTCTCAGTAGGAGGGGATAGTTGTAACGACCCAAAATTACTAATAAGGCTTAAGGGCCTTTATTAGTGTGTCGGGAGGGCATAATTGTTTTATGTGTGGTTTAAATGATTTAATGCATGATTATGTGATAAGCATGCTTATATGATTATATGGATATGTGAAATGCATGATTAGGAGTATTAGTATGCATGTAGGCCATGCTTAGCTTATAGGGGCATAATTGTAACTTTGGCCCGTTGAGGGCATAAATGTGATTTTTTGTGATAAATTGTTGAGACCACATTATTATATGGATATATTTGCAGCACATGGCTGGAGACGGTCCTAGTGAGCAGTTTGGCGAAATAGTCACAGCGAGGATTTATACCCGGCTCAGGGGAGCCTGGGGGTATTTTCGGGAATTTAGGAGATATATTGGAGATTATTAGACTTTGGGTAAATAATTGGTGATTAATTAGATGATGGGATTTAAGTGGTAAATATTAGGAACACTTGAGGAAATTAGTGGGAATTGGAAATAAATGACTATTATACCCCTAGACTAAGTTATATGTTAGTTTTGTTTGGGAGGGCAAAATAGTCATTCCAAAGTCTAAGAATATAATCATATTTTGTTAGAATAAGGCTTAATGTTGTGGAATATTGAAGAAAGAAAGAAAAACAGAATTAGTTCTCTCTCTCTCTCTCTCTCTCTCTCTCTCTCTCTCTCTCTCTCTCTCTCTCTCTCTCCCTCACGAGTTCTCCCTCCCACTCTTGGTGTGTGGTTGTTTTGGGACTGTTGGAAGTGGCTTATGCTTGGGGATTTTGGACAGAAAGTTAGGGAGATTCAAGCTAGGTGTTGAAGCTGGAAAATTCAGAGGAAAGGTCAGCTAAATTTGATGTAAGAGCTTCAGTCCCATCATTGAATTTTGGCTGAGTTTCTGGGTATGATTAGCTGATGAACATGGTTAGCCATGTAGAGTTAAGTTGAATAGTTTGGGGCTTAAGAATAGGTTTGATTCTAGGTTCTTGAAGGTTGATTTCCTGATGAATTGAGGTAATAATTGAGGGATATTGCTGAGGTTTTGAGTGGTTAAAACGTGCAAATTGGTTCTGAGTTTGTTACTGACTGGAGTTGGATTGGGGAAGCTTTTGGGGAAAATTCTGGGTAATCTAAGGTGATCTTGACTGGAAGAAAGAGTAGGAAACCCAGGATTTCCCTGGATTCGCAGGTCGCGCCGTGACCCAGCCTGGGGCATCGTGGCACGTGTGGCTCTTCTGGCCTAGCCTGCTCTCTGACTTGGGGGCGCGCCGCGAATTGCTTGGCCAAGTCGCAACCTGCCTCCCCTTGGGCATGAGAGCTTGCTCTCTGACTTGGGGCAAGTCGCCACCCGCCTAGGAGGTTTGGCCTTAGAGGTTTTCAAGTATTGTTAGGGCTCGAGAGTTTGATCTTAGGGGCTCGGGACAATTTCTACTACCCGGTTTAGTAGAAACTGAGGTCCCGGAGGCTAGTTTTGTTCCGTATGTATTTTATTTCTAATTGGAAGTTGATAGATATCAATGGCTCTTGTGAATAGGTTTGTCACCAAGGCTCGAGGCTAGGGATCGTGCTCAGAATCAGTTCACCTTCTTCACTCGGAATCAAAGGTAACATAACTGCACCCGGTTATGTGGCTATGTTGGGACTAAGAGCTCCCTGTACTTGTATGCAATGTTGTATGATGGTATTATGCCATGTGAGCATGAGATAAACGACCTAAGAGTGCCAGAATTATATTGTCGCACAGGATGCGGCTCGGCCACTGGTAGCTGAGGTTAATTATATAATCACTGAGCTTGGCCTAAGCGAGCCGGAGTCAGTGGGATAAATAGAGGGTGCAACCTAAGGGCGTCAACCCTGGATATTGTATAATATGTTTACTGTTGTTAATATAATGATTATGGCATGATAATTACCTGAATGATAGATTGTTGGTTTGATGATTGATATCACTGATTATGTGAACAATGTGGTCTGCTAAGTATTTGATTGATGATTTGTGAATTATTTGATTACTGATTATTGATTATGCTCTGTCATATGGTTTTCTTGCTCAGCCTTGGTTCACGGTGCTACGTGGTGTAGGTAAAGGCAAGGGTAAGCTGGACCAACCCTGAATTGGAGAGCTCTGGGGAAAAATGTACATAAATGGTTGCTCAGCCACCACGACCAAGGGATGATACAGGGACAGGAGACCCTAAAATGCCTATTTTGCCATTAGAGTGGCTTGTGGTTGTTTATAACCTTTGAAAATTTTTTAAACTATTATTTAACCCTGTTTTTGGGATCCTGTGTATCAAACGTTTATTCAAATGGAAATTTATCTTTTATGACCAAAATTTGTTAACCCTAGATCAATAATGGTTTATCATCACATTTTCAACTAAATGACTTGGTTAGCAAGTCTTGCACCTTTATAAACACACAGCGTAATGATCTTAGTTCTCCAGGACGTTACACCAAGGGAGTTGTTCCACAAAAAGTACTACAACTCAGCTGTCATCGCTTCAAGGGTCGAGGAGTTTGCTAGTCTAAAGCAGGGCAACTTGACGGTAGCAGAGTATGCTCAGCAGTTCGACCAGTTAGCTAAGTTTGCATCAGAATCGGTTCCAACTAATTTTCTGAGGGTGACCAAGTTCGTTAGAGGGCTTCGACCAAAGATTGAGCTAGGGGTTAACCTTGCAAACTCGGGAAATACTACTTATGCCGATGTTATAGGAACGGCAATAGAAGTGGAAAGGCTTCAGGCGAATGTTAGTAAAGAGGAGGCCAGTAAGCCTGAGCCTAAATAGAAAAATCAACCTCAGAATGGTCGGAACAACCACAACAACAACAACCAGCAGTCCAACAATAGTAATGGTCAGAAAAGAAGGCATCTTGACAACAAGCAGTCCGACAACGATAAAAGGGCACGGACAAACAATGGAGCCAATAGGCCGAGTTATGTAGAATACCCGTAATGTGCAAAATGCCAAAAGAAACATCCAGGTGAGTGTCATGCAAACACCAAGGGATGTTATAACTGTGGTCAGGAAGTTCATCGAAAGAAAGAGTGTCCCCTTCTCAAGCTAGAGGGGAAAAGAGACGACAAGATGGTTCCTGCCAGGGTTTTTTCCTTAAGCCAAGGAGAAGTTGACGCTAGCAATAAAGTAGTGACATGTCAGGTTTCTATCCTCCATAATATATGTTATGTATTATTTGATTCGGGAGCCACTCATTTGTATATCTCATTAGGAATGATAGAGAAATTAGGCAAACCTTGTGAAAAATTTAGAACTAGGTTTGTAACCGAGTTGCCTTCGGCGAAGTAGTCTTATCATCACGAATAGTGTGAGGCATACCTGTAACGCCCTACTACCTTAGAGCTGTTACTAAGTGAGTTTAAAATAGAAATTGTGCTTTTGACTGACTCTAAGTGGTCTCAAAAACCAAAAGTGTGGATAAATCAGAATTTAAGGCTGCACTCTTTAAAAATGTTTAACTTCATTGAAAACGTAAGTATAAAACATCTGGGATCCAAAATAAGGTTTACAAAATATTTACAACTCAAAAATAGATTTACACCAGGTTAACTATCAAAAGAATGGATCAATACATCCATTTACAAAATGCCCCCAACCAAAGCAGTCGGGCAGGCCGAACATGTACGCGCCGCCCCCACGCTCTCCATACTCATGGCCGGTTGACTGACTCCTTGCTTCTACCTGCCACACGGAGCACCCGTGAGCCGAAACCCAGCAAGAAAACCCAAATAATACATAACATATGCAATTCATATAGCTGGCATAATTCACTGATAAATAGGAAAACCATCATAATAAACAAGCACGGCCATGCCACCCCAGAGGCCTTACCAAAACCTGGGGTTTCGGTTCTCACCGTGAGGATAACTCATGTATCCCTTGGGTCCCACCCTGAATATAAGCATCCCATGTGCTGTGTGTTACTTTCGGCCCCACGGTCGTACCCGGCCTACGCCGCACTCGGCCCTTGCCGTTTATTTCATTATAATCACACATATAGTACATTCGAAATAATCATTCACACACATCATGATTCATTTAAGGTTAAACACTTGCACATAATACAATCTGGGGCCATGCCCTGCAATCACACAGTGGGGCCATGCCCTATTCTCGGGTGTTACGGTTTTCTTACCTGTATCCCTTGCTTTCCGATGCACCACGGTCATGAGCACGGTCCACTAGCACGAGCCTCCCCGAAATCCTAGTCACAACACACATGAAACACTTTTAATACTAACCAAGCCCAAAACCACTTCCCGGGACCAATCCCGTACACTCGGGACCCCCAAATTCCTAAAACAAAACATTGGATACATCCCCCGAACCCCCAGAGCAAAAGCCCAAAAATTGAAAACTTTAATGCCCAGAAAATGGCCTAGCGCCGCGGCTCTACCCAAGAGGGCCGCGGCGCCCAGCAAGACAGAGAGCCACCCCTGACTGGAACATCCTTGCGCCGCGGCGCCCAAGAACAGGGTCGCAGCGCTCCATCGCGAACTCAGAATTTCTGGGTTTTTCACCTTCAATTCCTTCATCCAAAATACCTCCAATCCGACCCAAACGCATATCTCAACCCCAAAACTCAATTCCAAACCTCAAATGAACAATCTAACAACCTATAGACTCTAAAAACAAGATCAAAACATCAACACACCCAAGATCCACACCTTTGATCTTAAATTTCAGCAACTAACCCAAAACTCCACAATGCTTAACTTAGGCATTTTAATTCCTCAATTCAAAACAAAACCCAAACTTAACTATGTATAAAACCCTTACCTCAAATGGAGAATCCACACAAAGCTTCCTTGATTTCCTCCTAGACTCCCACGTCTCCTTCTCTTCTTCTTCTTCTTTTACTTGCCCTAGCCTTTCTCTCCTCTTCTTTTCCTTCTCTTCCAATTTTATCAAAACACTAAATGATCCAATGCCCAAACCATATACCCCATATACCCAGCTGAAACTTGCCTATTTGCCTTGCCAAAAGACCAAATTACCCCTTCCTACTAATCCTTCTTAGCTAAACCTTCAAGGGCACTCAAGTCTTTACACTTTCATTTCAATTCTACCACTTTCTATCTTAAAACTTGTTACCCACAGCAGTTACAAATGGTTACCCAGGTTACCCAATTACCAATAACTAACCACTCATTCTCAACTCAACTTATAAGATTCCCGAAGTACCCCTAGGCTCCTCCCGAGCCGGGTACAACATCCCGTTGTGACTTTTAGACTAAATGGCTCACTAGGACCGTCTCGATGCGTGCATCCTGATAAAAACACCACCTCACATGGCACAATTCACATAGTACAATTATCACAGTTGTGCTCTAAAATGGCCAAATTACAATCATTCTCATTCTAAGACAATCAGGTCTATATGCATACTAATTCACATAGTCATGCATCTCAAATCATCAGATAGTCATATAACGTGCAATAAGTCATAATCATGCATTAAATTCATAAAAGTCACACACAGAATCCCATTATGCCCTCCAGGCACACTACTCCAGGCCCTTAAGCCTAAATAGCGAATTTGGGGTCGTTACAATACCGATCAAGATATAGGACATAGAACTAGAAGGAGACCTGATAGAACTAGAGATTAAAGACTTCGATGTGATACTGGGAATGGACTGGCTAGCAAGGCATGGCGCAACCATCGACTGCAAACGCAAGAAAGTAACGTTCGAAACTCCTAACGGCCAGAAACTATAGTCTATTGGAAAGGTTTCAGGTCTACGCACACTGCTTATTTTGTCACTTAAAGCTCAGAGGATGATAGAAAAAGGATGTCAAGCATTTCTATCTAGCATCACGGATGTGGTAAAAGAAACACCGCAAAAAGTTGGAGATGTTCATATCGTAAAGGAATTTCTATAAGTATTTCTTGACGACTTACCAGGGTTGCCGCCGACTCGGGAAATTGACTTCACAATCGAACTAGTACCGAGCACCGAGCCTATCTCCAAGGCACCATATCGGATGGCACCTACTAAACTCAAGGAGTTAAAGACGCAGCTACAAGAACTCCTAGACTTGGGTTTCATTAGACCGAGCCATTCACCATGGGGAGCACCGGTTCTGTTTGTGAAGAAGAAGGATGGGAGTATGCAGATGTGCATAGATTACCGCGAGCTGAATAAGGTGACGATTAAGAACAAGTACCCACTACCGCAGATTGAAGACCTGTTTGATCAATTCCAAGGAGCAATCGTGTTCTCAAAGATTGATTTACGGTCTGTGTATCATCAACTCAAGGTATGCGAAGAAGACATTCCTAAGACAGCTTTTAGGACTCATTATTTGAATTACAAGTTTCTAGTCATGTCTTTCAGTCTTACCAATGCTCCAGCTGCGTTTATGGATTTAATGAATAGGGTCTTTAAGGACTACGTGGATAAATTCATTGTAGTGTTCATTGACGATATCTTGGTGTACTCAAAGGACGAAGTCGAGCACGAGAAACATTTAAGGTTGATCTTGTTACGACTAAAGGAGCATAGCTTTATGCCAAGTTCAAGAAATGCTAGTTTTGGCTTTCACAGGTAGCATTTCTTGGCCACATAGTATCCAAGGACGAAATTGCTGTAGACCCATCTAGAGTAGAGGCTGTGAAGGATCGGCCAAGACCAAAGAAAGCATTTGAAGTAAGAATTTTTCTGGGATTAGCAGGTTATTATCGGAGGTTTGTAGAGGGTTTTTCTAAGATAGCCACTCCACTTACCAACCTGACTCGGAAGCAGCAGAGGTTCAACTAGAATGATAAATGTGAAGAGATTTTCCAGTTGCTTAAGGATAGGTTATGCTCAGCACCAGTACTTTATGTACCAACACCCAATGACAAGTTTATAGTCTATTGTGATGCGTCAAAGCAAGGATTGGGCTGTGTACTGATGCAGAATGACAAGGTGATAGCCTACGCCTCAAGGCAGTTGAAGGATTACGAGCAACGCTATCCAACACACGATATGGAGTTGGCAGCGGTAGTCTTTGCATTAAAAACCAGGCTCCATTATCTTTATGGAGAACGGTGTGAGATTTATACTGACCATAAAAGCTTAAAGTACTTCTTCACTCAAATCGAGCTCAACATGAGGCAGCGTAGGTGGTTAGAGCTAGTGAAGGATTACAACTGCGAAATCTTATACCACCCAGGAAAGGCAAACGTAGTTGTTGATGCGCTAAGTAGGAAGAATTATGGAAGTCTAGTAACATTAGCCGGAATAGAAAATCCCCTACAGCAGGAACTGATCAATGCTGGAGTAGAAGTAGTCATTGGTAAACTGGCTAACTTGTCCATTCAGTCAAGTCTGTTAGAAGACATAAGGATTGGGCAAGTGCATGATGACATGTTAGTAACACATATGGATGCAGTTAGAGAAGGGAAGGCCACGGATTTCTCAATATCAAGTCAGGGGTTATTAAAATATAAGGATCGGGTATGCGTGCCAAACGATCAAGGGATTAAGGTGAAGATTTTAGAAGAAGCGCACAATACCCCATACTCAGCTCACCCAGGGTCGACCAAGATGACTCATGACATCAAGGCAATGTATTGGTGGCCAGGAATGAAGAAAGATATAGCGGAGTACGTGTCTAAATGTCTAGTATGCCAGCAAGTGAAAGCAGAACATCAGCAACCTGCAGGTTTATTACAACCACTTAGCATTCCAGAATGGAAATGGGACGACATAGCCATGGATTTCGTGACGGGTTTGCCTCAGACGCATAAGCAACACGACTCGGCTTGGGTAGTAATAGATAGATTAATCAAGTCAGCTCATTTTCTGCCTGTCAAGACTTCATATACAGCAGAACAATACGCAGTTATTTATGTTCAAGAGATAGTAAGACTGCATGGAATCCCTAAGACAATAGTGTCTGATAGAGGATCGATGTTTACATAGAGATTTTGGAGAAGCTTGCAGCAAGCTATGGGAACCAAGTTAAGTCTTAGTACAGCATTTCATCCACAGACCGATGGTCAGTCCGAGCGTACCATAAAAAATTTAGAAGATATGTTGCGCGCTTGTGTACTTGATTTCGGAGGATCATGGAGTAAGTACTTGCCACTGATAGAATTCTCCTACAACAATAGCTACCAGTCAATGATCGGGATGGCACCCTATGAATTGCTTTATGGAAGGAGGTGTCGATCGCCGTTACATTGGGATGAGGTAGGAGAAAGGAAAATACTTGGACCCGAAGTTGTTAGAGAGGCTCAGGATGCAGTAGCACTGATTAGAAAGTGTATGCTCACTGCTCAGAGTCGTCAAAAAAGTTCTGCAGATGCCAAGCGGGGTGATGTGGAATTAAAAGTCGGAGATCAAGTCTTCTTAAGAATATCTCCTATGAAAGGTGTGAAGCGGTTCGGGAAGAAAGGCAAGCTTTGTCCCAGGTATATAGGTCCTTTTGAGATATTGGACAAAGTGGGAGCAGTTGCATATAGATTAGCCCTACCGCCAGCTTTAGCAGATAGTCACAATGTGTTCCACATCTCGATGTTGCGTAGATATGTGTCAGACTCATCTCACGTCCTCAAGTATGATACGATAGCACTCCAGAAAGACTTGAGTTACGAGGAACAACCGGTTAGCATCCTAGAAAGAGGGATGAAGGAATTACGGTCTAAGAGTATTCCAATAGTCAAAGTCCTATGGAGAAATAGTTATGAACGGGAGGCAACGTGGGAGTTGAAGGAGGACATGCAAGCTCGGTATCCGGAATTGTTTGGTAAGTAAATTTCGGGGACAAAATTCTTTGTAGTATGGGAGAATTGTAGAGTTCCAGAATGTTTACTTAGTTAGCTAGTTAGTAGTAGTTTTAGTATTTTAGATTTCGTGGATTTTTGTTCAAACCGGGACTTAGTTGGAAACTCCTAGCAATAGTTATGGATTTTATAAGTTTAACCTATAGTTTAAGAATACTAATTATAACATAAGGTTTGATTAATATTGATGGTCACAAATATGATATTTATTATAACCTAAGGTTTAGATAGAGCCAATAGGAATATGACACTTGTCATAAGCATGATTATTAAGGAATTAAGTATTTTAGTGATTAAATAAGGAAATATAAGCTTTAGTCTTCACCAGAAACTGTTAGGGTAGTAGTTTGACTCAGTCAAAGCAGTTATCCAACCTTAATTATGCTAAAAAAGCGCAATTATGTGTTTAAAATATTCACGTATGTCAATATATTGCAGCATTGGAGCTGATATATCGCCTGACGAAGAATACAGAAAACACGTTGACGTTGCACGATCGTACGAACAGAGGCTCGGGAAAAGGGCAGAGCCGATATATCACCACATAGGGGCGATATATTTCCCTAAGTAGTTATTTTTTATTATTTTTGTTTTTAATTTTTTAAAATAAGCTTTGACTCCTTATAACTGCCCTGGATAGTTTTGACCGAGTCTTCAGCCTCTGATTGACGAATATTGAATTATTTCCAATTTTATTCATTATTTTTATTCAAATCTAAAAAAAATATTTATTCTTAGAACTCTATAAATAGGACCTAGTACCCAGCCTTTCCACTCACTATTCAGCTGTGATCAGACTCTAAGGTGCTAGTACTACCATAGAGTGATAAACACTTGGGTTGGGAAAAAGCTTTGCCATTCTTAAGCTTTATAAAATACTTGGGAAGTGAGGTTTAGTGTATTTCGGTATTGGAGTTAGACCGATCCATAAGGTCAACTAAGGTACTCTTATTCTTTAAGTTCAATCCTTTAAAACTCTTTAGTTGTCTTTAGTCCTTTTATTCAGATCCTAACTTTTGATATTGGTTTTTGATTAGGTTCTTGAAACTTAAAGATCTTCCTTGGTAAGTTTTGTTTTGAAGGATTACTTTCCACAATTATTCTTTACCCTTTAGAAATACTCACCATTTTTATTGCTGGTTTTAGGAGTGTTCCAAGTCCCGCATTTGTTCTCAATTATTCCGGTGTTGGTAAGGAAAATGGGATAGTTATTATATGCTTATAGGTTATGATTATGCTATAATATGTTATGTTATGATATGTTATTATGTGTTATGATATATATGTTTTGGGGCTTATAGTTTCTTAAATAGCAAACCCCAACACTTTTATGTTCTTGGGGCTTATAGTTGATTAGTTAGCGAACCTCATTGTGTTTTGAGGCTTATAGTTGCTTAGCTAGCAAACACCCCAATATTCACCATGTACATAGATTATAGTTGAGATATATGTTTTATAGTGTATGTTTTGTTATGATCTTATGATTACTTTTGATTATATATATGTTGGTAGATTTTCCTTGCTGGGCATTACGCTCATTCCTTTTTCTTTTTAGTGTGATGTAGGAAAATAGATACAAAGGCGAAAGGATTCTTGGAAGCTTGGTGTGTGTGTTGAGGTGAATGGAGTGGATGGGCTGCGTGTCGATTCGAGGACGACGTTATTCTCTTTATATTATGTTTTTATGTATTTTCAGCATTTAGTTTTGTAAACAATTTTATTTAAAGTTGTGTTTTATTTTAAAACAGTGAGCTCATTTAAGTATTACAAATATTACTTTAAAGTTTTCAATAAATTTATGAATTTTTCTCATGTATGTTCTCTTCAAAGTAGTAGTTATGTCTAGTAGGGTTAATGATCTAAGTCTTAGAAATAGTTGGGTCATTACAAAATTTCACTTATTACAATCATAAATTAAAAATAAACAAAGAAATTATACTAATAATAATCTAGGGTAAAATTTCTTAAAATCGGGATCTTCTACATCTGACCCTTCATCTAACATATCATCATTATTTCCTCATAATCATCATTACTATGAGCCTCGAAACTACCTCGAGGAATATTCATTAAGATATTATGCTTTTGTTCATTAGTGAATTGAAACTCAAATCTATAGGCAAACCTAAGTATAAGAAAATAACATCTCATGGCTACCGGTAAATCATCTTCATCATCCATAGTCTCCCATAATTCTTCCAATTTTGAAACTACAGAAGGAAAATCCTTAAAAAGCCTAATTACTAGGACATATTGTTCCATAGCTCTCATCATGATTTGCCTAGCGATTTGAAGGTGAAATATCTCCTTGTGAAATATGATCAATCTCTGAGTGATTCTTTCTAGCACTCCTATTGTATCCCTTGGCTCTCTAACTCTTTTCAATGCCTTAATGGCTTGGATATCTTGATAGGTGAAAGCTCCATTCATTTTGACCGAAAACATAATGACTAAAATGTTTGCTATTAACATAAACATAATATTCATAACATAAACACTTACATTGGCAGTTAGATATGGAGCTTTTGCGTGTGTATCAAGGAGAACTTCATGCATATGAACTGTGGGCTCTAATAGCAACTATAATGACCCGACTAACTTAATGACCTCGAACCATTAAAAACTACTAAGACATAACTACTATTTTTGAATACATGCATAAAATAATAGAACTTTATTATAAAAATCCAAAATACGGGATCTCATTTTTATTACATAAAAATCATAAATAAAACTTAAACCTTTAATTAATTCTTCAAATACTAAATGCGGAAAAATATAAGCACATAATTGAAAAGACTTGAAACAAAATGTCATCCTCGATCTTTTCCATTAGTCTATTCATTCAGTCCTCTCCCAATACACAAGCCAAATCTGCCATGAATCCATCCTGCCTTCCAAGCTTATTTTCCTGCACCATCTAAAATAAAAAGAAATAATCCTAATGCCCAGTAAGGAAAATCTACTAAAACATATCATAAAACATAAGACTAAAACATAAATCATAAAACGTATGATGTATGACGTAAAAACGTAAATCATAAAACATAGGACTACAATATTAATGGTCATTAACTCATTACCATAGTATGTGATAGAAACCATCTATGTCCTCTTGCTACTATTCGAGGTAGGTTTAAACACAATATAGTATATGATAAACCATCTAGGTCCTCTTGCTACTATTCGAGGTAGGATAAATCATAACTATAGTCTATGATAATGATAAAAATCTTGGGATTTGCTTGTTTGCTATCTAAGCAACTATATTTCCCAGTGACTACAACATAAAATATATACATATATATACATCTATACACATAGCATATAAACATAATCATAACACATAAAATATAACTCATTTTCCTTACCAAAAACTGGGATATTGGAGAGAAGAGCGGGATTAAAAACTCCTAAAATCAAATAGTAAGATCCACAAGTTTTCTAAAGAAATGGAGATGAAAAGAAGATCTAAACCATCAAGATAGAAACTTACCGAAAACCTTAAGTTTCAAGAAACTCAAACACCTAACCAAAAGCCATTATAACAAGTTAGGATTTTGAAGAAAATGAAATGAATAAGAGGAACTAATAATGAACTAAACTTGAGGATAAAGAATACCTTGGATAGATTAGAACTTCGATCTACACCTCAATACTGAAATATCACTCTACCTTACTTCCCAAGTGTTTATAAAATCTTAGATTGGAAAGATTTTAATCCCAAAACCCTAGTGTTTCTCTTTAGAATGAACTTAGCATCTTGAAGGCTCTGAACAATACTTGAAAAATGATGAAAAAGGCTGAGTGAAAGTACCTATTTATAGAGTTCAAGGAGTGAAACTAAACCCTTTTTAAAATGAATAAATAAATGAATAATAATTGAATAAATTTGAATTTTCTGTTTAAAAAATGCCCAAAACTCGGTCAAAAACATTCAAGAGCAAGTCCAAGTTGTTGAGGGTTGTTTCTAGCTTGGATTCCACAGAATTTCAAATATGCCAAAGGGAGCCGATATATCGCCCCTATAGGCAATATATCGCCTGCCCCTATATCCTGAGCCTCTGTGGTTTTGTTCGTGTGAAGTCAACGTGTTTTCCGTATCACCCATAGGCGATATATCAGCCCCTATAGCTGCGATATATCGGCATACGCTGATATTTTAAACACGTTTTTGCACACTTTCAGCACACTTGAAGTTTTTTAAATAGCTTTGACTTAATAAAATGTGATCCTAACAGCTACTAGAAGGCTTTAGACCTTCTAGATCTATCCTGTATCAATTTATTCATCTAACATCCTTAAATCATTAATAAAATGCATGTGACAAGCGTCACATTCTTAATTATTCTATCTAAACCTTAGGTTATAATAAATATCATTTCTAGGACCAGCTATATTAATCAAACCTTATATTAAATTTAATATTTCTAAACTATAGGATAAACTTGTAAAATCCATAACTATTTCTACGAGTTTCCAAATAAATCTCTGCTTGAACCAATAATCACGAAAACTAAAATACTACAAGCTACCACTACTACTATCGAACTAAGTGAAATTCTTAGATGCTACAGCTTCTGAACTAGCACAAGATTGGCTAACCAATCAGGATAGAATGCATCTCGGATAAACCAATTTGCCTTTAATCTTTCAACCTCTTCTTTCAGGGCTTTCTTCCTATCATCATCCAGGAGCCGTCTTTTTTATTGCTTCAGGGGGAAGCTTTTGTCTATGTTGAGTACATGGCTTATAATGTTTGGGCTAATCCCAACCATGTCAGAGTGTGACCATGCAAACACATCTTGATTTTCCCTCAGGAAGCAAATTAATTGCCATCTCACGTCCTTGGGGAGGTTCTTTCCTATTTTTACCACCTTAGTGGTATCCTTTTCATCGAGCTCTATGTCCTCGAGATCTTCTATTGGTCCGAGATTGGCCCTTTCTTCTTCTACTCTAGGGTCAATTTCTTTTTCGATTTCGAAGGCAGGCCCACTTATTTCCCGGATAACAACAAGTGCTTATGCACTTGTTTGGCCTTTCCCTCTCATGGAAATGTTATAACATTCCCTAGAGGCCAGCTGGTCTGCCTTCAGCGTCCCAATGCCACTAGATGTTGGGAACTTGATGGGAAAATGTCTAACAGATGATACTGCCCCCAATCCAATCAGGCTGGTCTCCCGAGTAGTACATTATAGGCTGGCGGGGTGTCCATTAATATAAATTCCACGATCTTGGTTAGCGAGACTGGATAGTCCCCCAAGGTTATTGGGAGCTCGATGGAACCTGTACTAGCTATCCCTTCTTCTGAGAAACCGTACAACGTCGTTGCACATGCTTTCAAGTCTCGAACCGTGAGTCCCATCTTTTCTAAAGTTGCTTTATAAAGGATGTTGACCAAGCTCCTGTTATCTATCAGGACCCGACGCACCCTCTTGTTGGCGAACTAGAGTGTGATGACTAGAGGGCCATTATGGGGAAACTAGACGTGCGATGCGTCCTCTTCTGTGAAAGTGATGGGTTGAGTTTCAACCCTTTGGTGTTTTGGAGCTCGCAGTTCTGGCTCGTAGGGAGATTCATCTCTCATCTTGAGTTCATTGACATATCTTTTCTAAGCATTTCTACCTAACCTAGCAAGGTGTCATCCTCTGGAAATGGTTACCACATCCTCCCCATCTATTGGGGGAGGTCGGTCATCCTCCCTCGTTCGTGAGGCCGTGTTTTGTTGGGTAGGTTGTGTAGGAGCTGCCCTCTGTCCAGCCGACACCTGGGCCAGATTTTTGTTCCTTACATATTGTCCAAAATATCCACTTGAGATCAGACCTTCGATCTCATCCTTCAGTTGTCTACACTCATCGGTGGTATGTCTGATATCTCTATGGAATCTGCAGTATTTGTTGGTATCTCTTTTTTATTTTTTATTTCGCATTGGTTCAATTCGTCTAAACGGGACCTGATTTTCGTTTGCAATAAAAATGATTTCTCAAGTTTCTATAAGCTCGGTATAAACTGTGTAAATGGAGAAATATTTATCCCATTTTTTCTTTTCCCCCCGTCCGCCTCCAAGCTATTCCCTTCATTTTTCTTCCTCTTTTAAGGGTTGTCTCCTAATGGTCGCAACGTTGATGGGGCAGACGAGGTCGAGGCTGAGTTGACGTTCGTCGTTGTAGTTATAACAGGTTGGGGGTCAATTTTAATGTTGACCCTGCCTCATCTACATTGACGAACCTCTAAGTCCTTTTATTGAACCCAGTTATTGTCCTTATAGGTTTCTGTTGCATATCGTCCCAAAGGGGACTTCGTGTCAATATCCCAACTCGTATTGCCATAAGATGACCACACTCATTGACATTACGGGCTCATGCCACCTCTATGTTAAACCTTGCTAGGTAGCTCTTTAATGACTCTCTTGGCTGCTCTCTAACATTAGTCAAGGCCAAGGCTTCAGGTTTGACGCTTAGCATGGCTTTGAATTGTTTCTTCAATTCTTTTGCTAATTGTTCCCAAGATGAGATTGAATGCCTTCAGAACTTTTCGAACCAGTTTTTTGCTGGCCCCGTCCATGTGGTTGGAAATAGCATGCACCTGAGCTCATAACCAACGTTGCTAGCATGCATTATTGTGTTAAACGTGCTCAGATGGTTGTATGGGTCTGAGTTCCCATCAAAATGAGCCACATGAGGTATCTTAAATCCGTAAGGAAACGGAGAGTTTGATATGTGCAGAGCAAAAGGCTCTAGCTCCTCATTAGAGTCTTCTACCTTGTCCTTATTCCTTTTATCTTGAAGGAGTTTGAATGCTCTTTCGAGCTGGTTAATTATTTCTTAGACCAAGTCCACCGGAGGTTGATCTTGCACTTGGGGCATGTGGTTATTGTTCGTGAAAACTCCAGCTCCCTGACCTAGAACAGGGTTATACTGATTCTCGAATACTGGCTGCATGGGCTCTTTTCGGCTATTCAAATGTGCCCGTAAATCTGGGTTTGAAGGGTTAGCCTGACCCCAGTTTTGATTCAATGATCTCAAAGATCAAGGTTGTTGTTCTCGTAATTCTCATTATTCCTAGGCTCGGTATTATATACACTCACCTACCTGTTGAGGTCCAAACTTCCACTCATGAAACTAACATTTCTCTTTGGTTGTGTGGCTCGATGGCTGCGAGGTGGATCTTCCACTGGCCCCCTCACTCCAGTCATTTTTGACCTCGACATGTGACTTCCTGCTGGTTGGGATGCCCTATGTCCTCGAGGAGCTTCTCGCTCACCCCCGTGTCCAAGTCGAGCCCTGTGATTCCTGTCTCGGCTACCATTCCGAGATAGTCTTTGAGGTGCTCGTTCCCCCGTCTTGTTCCCATTAGGAGCTGGCCGGGGTGCCTCTCAAACCGGTGATGGGTGTCTTATTGGCGACGAAGGATGCCTTATTGGCGATGGCAGGGGCCTTCCATTGTTGGGCGTGGAAGGTCCAGAATTGGCTCAGACTCACTCCGGGTTATTCCTAACAAGCTCGGGGTTATTGTTATGACCTACAGAGGGAGCTCGGTTATTCCCCATCCCAGTAGTTACACTCGTTGTGGGATTTCCAGTCTTAGCATTTTGAATGTTTCTCCCAGAGCGACTGTGGCCAGTATTTTCCAAAGGCCTCGGCTGGGCTTGTTGGGCCCTTTGTTCGGCCATTCTGGCGGCCATACTACCGTGGGGACACCCTCTGGTCCTCCGAGGAAGTTCCTGTGCCTCAACAGCTTGCCTAGCCAATTCTTCATTGCGTCGTGTGGTTTCAGCCAGCTGTTCGCGCAATCTATGATTCTCCAATTCCACAATGGGCACGTATCTTTTAGGATTGTAGTATAAATCCTCGTTGGGCATGGGGGTTGGAGTAGGTGGCCCCCTGGAGCCAGATGATGCACTTCCTTCATCTGGGCCCTGATCTGCCATAGGTTCTTTCCCAGGCCTTCGAGGGTAGTTCTCAGTCTGAGGAGTTCATTCCTCAGGGATCTGTGGCAATGGTCATCCACCAGTTCCTGGATTTTTCGTGGCGGCCATTGGAGTTATGCAGGAGGTTTCTAATTAAAAAATGTGGAAATTTTCTTAATGCTCTCAATGAAAGCACAAAACTATTGATGTTGTTTTTCGTAAACTTAATTATGAAGAACACTAAACAATGTTATAGAAAAAACACAAGAAATCACAAGCTTTTTACGTGTTTCAGCAGTTAAAATCTGCCTAGTCCACGAGTCAATATTATTTCTCTCAACACCCTCAAAGCTTTTTCAGAAAGCAATTTGGCAAAGTGTTCTCGGTACAATGTGTGCGTGAATACAAATGAAATTCCTTAGGATATTTATAGACCTGGTTGACAGTATATATTCCCCTTATTTCGGGAAATTATGATCAATCATTAAAATTTGAAATAAATGCAAATAAATACATTAATTACATAATATCCCATGATAATTGGGATTTAATATCTGATAACAACAAATTCCTAAGGACCAGGGATTTCCTAACAGTTGTCGCATGGAAAACGCATTCCTGAGCTCGATTGTAAGGTTGACGCGCTTTCAAGACCACCGATCCAGGCTTCGAGCTCATCATTCCAGTCAGTCTCCTCCTCATCTAGTGGTTTCTTCGAACTCATTCTTTGAAGAAGATCAATGCCTTCGAGCCTGCTACTTAAGTTCGAACAATGTAACTCAAGCTCGAGTGTTAGTAACTTAACAGGTCTAGAATCATGTCAATCTATACAAGTGTGCAGCCAATACTTGTTATTTTTGAGCTTACTCTTTTTTAGCCTATATTTCGAGGCTATTTATTCATTCTCGAAATTTGGGTGTAACAGGAGTATCTAGTAATGATATCTTAAATTATTAAATAATTGTTATAGTTTATGTTAATAGTAGTATTTATTTTTTAATTTAAACTAGTGTTAATTTAATTTCATATTTGAAATGGTGTAATAGTTAATTTTTTAATGTTATTGGTATTTTATACTTATTAACAATGCTTGTTTTGTATACATTATATTTTAAAATTGTTAATATAATAGTAAATATAAAATTAAAATAAATAATTGTATCAAAAATAAATAATTTAGGAGGGCGTGAGGTTTCTCTCTGGTTTCTCCATGGCGAGACGCAAGAAGATTAGCCAAAAGCCTGCTATTAGTGCTACTATGATTGAATCATCTTCGCTCCAAGTAACTTGCGAAGAGAGGCTGACTAATGTTGAAGAAGATCCGCTGGCTGAGGTGGAGGAGATTTTCAAGGATACCTTGGTAGATTTTCCTGAGATTGGAGGGCAGATTCCTTTGGATATGATTGCGGGAAAGTCTGGGGCGAAGGAGACTGGTGTGAAATGGAGTGATCAAGTAGATCCTGAAAATGATTTTCAAAATTTGGCCTAAGATAAATGGTCTAATTTTCGGGCAATGTTACCGAATCAAGGAGGAGCTCGACTAAATTTTGAGGAGCCTTTAATTCGCGATGGTCAACGGATAGCTCAGGTCGATTTGGAGGAGATTGAAGTTGAAGCTTCATTCTAGAATTCAACAGTGGTGTGTATGGTCCTTGGTGCCGATCCTCCGTTTGTTGTGTTTGAGGGTTTCATTAAGAGGATGTGGGGTAAGCTAGGTATTAATCGGATTGAGAGATTAAATGCTGGGTATACTCTTGTTAAATTCAGAGATGAAGTTACTCGAGATTTGGTGTTGGAAGCTGGAGTTGTCCATTTCGAGAGGAAAACTGTTATAGTGTGACCGTGGACTACTGATTTAGCTGCTATGAGGTTAGTAAAATCTGTTCCTGTTTGGGTGAGCTCGCCTGGTCTTGGGCTACAATATTGGGGTACTAAGTGTTTGAGTGCCTTGATGAGTACCATTGGTAATCCTATACTAGTAGATAAAGTAACAAAAGATCGATCCATGATGCAATTTTCTAGGGTGTTAGTGGAGATTGAAATATCAGATGAGGTTCCTAAATACATTCAATTTTTGAATGAAAGAGGATAGTTGATGGAACAATTATTGGAATTTGAATGGTTGCCGACTCAGTGTAAATAATGCAGAATTTATGGTCATACCGAGGCTTTGTGTAATAGGAAACAGGGTGAGGTTTGGAGGAAGAAAGAAAGGAATACTGATGGAGAGCCTAAACACAAGTCCACTGATCTGAAATCTTTATCAATTAATACTGGTTTAGCTAGTGAGGTAATCTCAAAAGACAACCAGAAAGAAGTATCTAAGGAGAGAGATGGCCCCTATTCGATATCAGTTCCTCCTAATACAGATAATGGAAAAGTCTCAAAAACTTCTCAGAAATTTTTGGGTAAGGAGAGATGTGACACAAGTGAGGGACATGATGCAGATTGGCTCACTCTTAAATGAATGAGAGGTGTAAAGAATTTGGCTCCTATTTCTCATAATAAGTTGAAGAACTCTTATAGTGTTTTGCAAGATAAGAAAATGGAGGTTACAAAATTGGGATTAACTACAACAAATATTTTAAATGGAGGATTACAACATTCTTAGCTAGAATGTTCGAGGCCTAAATAAAAGGGAGAAGCAGAGATCCCTTCGTACTTTTTATTGTTTGAATAAAATTGGTATAGGAGCTTTTCTAGAAACCATGTTACGTGGTACTAAATTGGAGGAGATGATGGCTAGTCAGTTTGTTGGCTGGAAGTTTTATAAGGGGTCTGCTAATGAAGGAAGAATTTTGCTGGTTTGGCAGCCCAATATTATTTCAGTGGAGGTTTTACAAGCCATTGATCAGCTTATTCATGCTTATGTAAAAGTGTTGTGTTCGGGTAAAGATTTATGTTTATCTTTTGTGTATGGTAGGAATACTATTCAGGAGCGGATTCAGTTATGGAAGGATTTATCGTGTCTGTCTTTTCCAGTTAAACCTTGGCTTGTGGCTAGAGACTTTAATTCTGTTTTTGAGTTTGATGATTGGCTTGGTGGTCGTGCAGTTTCTGCTTTGGAAATGGCTGATGCTCAGAGATGGAGATCTATGGGGTTGGTTGATGAACTTCGATCTATTGGTTCCCATTACACTTGGACCAATAACCAAGCTGCTGAGGCTATAATATTTTCTAAACTGGATCGAATTTTTAAGAATGAAGCTTGGATGGATTTGTTTCCAGATTCTATAGCTTATGTTAAGTGGGATGTAATTTCTGACCATTATTTTTACATCATTAAAACCATTTCAGCTTAGAACTCAGGTATTAAACCTTTCCATTTCTTCAATATGTGGGCTGACCATGAAGGTTTCAAAGAAACAGTTTTGCAAAGCTGGAACAAGCCGATCAAAGCTCATGGTTTAGAGGGAATAATGAGGAAATTGGTGGGCTGAAACATGTCCTTCGCCAGTACAATAGAAGGGAAATTGGTGATGTTGAGCACAAGTTTAATCTTTCCAAAGAGAAATACCATTCTGCCCAATGTCAGCTCCAACAGGACCCTCACTCAGCTGATCTTCAAAGAGAGGAAAGGTCTACTTTTGAGACTTTTGTTAAGAAATCTAAATACTATGATAGTTATCTAAGGCAAAGGAGCAAAATCAATTGGCTTCGGTTTGGGGACGATAATACAGCCTATTTTCATGCGTGTTTGAAACAGAGGAAGGCTTCTAATCGAATTACTTCGTTTATTAATGATGCTGGGCAGATCAATGAGAAGTTTGAGGATGTAGTGGCTCACTTTTTAAATCATTTTCGTAGTATTATGGGCAGTCATAGTACGGCCTCTGCTCCTATTCAAAGAGAGTGTTTTATTCATGGAGGCATCTTGTCCTTAGATCAGCAACTGAGATTGATGAAACCTTTCACCAAGAAGGATGTTATAGTTGCTATGTTCAGTATTAATTCGATTAAGAGCCCGGGTCCTGATGGATATGGTTCGGGTTTTTTCAAAGTAATGTGGAAAGAGTTAGGAGATGAAATATCAGATGCTATTTTGGGTTTTTTTTTATCATGGAATGCTGCCTAATGAGCTTAATAATGCAACTCTATCTTTGATCCTGAAGGTTGAGAATCCTACTAAGGCAGTGGAGTATAGACCCATAGCTTGTTGCAATACTCTTTACAAATGTATTTCAAAAATGCTATGTGGTAGATTGAATAAGGTTCTTCCTCTGTTAATTAATCAAAATCAAGGAGCATTTGTTAAAGATAGATTGTTGGCTCATAACATTCTTATCTTTCAGGATATTATTAAAGGTTACAAGAGGAAAAATATCTCCCCTAGATGTGTGATGAAAGTTGACCTTAGCAAAGCCTATGATATTATAGATTGGCAATTTTTGGAGGATATTCTTACTGCCTACTGTTTTCCTAGTCAGTTTATTAGATGGGTTATGGATTGTTTAAAGGACACATCTTACTCAATTCTGATGAATGGTAGATTGCAAGGAAGCTTTATTGGTAGGAAGGGTCTTAGACAAGGGGACCCTATATCTCCCTTGCTATTCATTCTTGTAATAGAGTACTTTACTCGGCTGCTTATTCAAGCTTCACATAGTAAGGATTTCAGATTTCATCCTAATTGTAAGAAGCTGAAATTGGTTAGCCTTTGTTTTGCTGATGATTTGGTGTTGTTTTGTAAGGGAGCTGCTAACTCAGTTCAGATTATCAAAGATTGTTTCAATTCTTTTAGTCTTGCTTCTGGTTTAACAGCTAATTTGGCTAAGTCACAGGTTTATTTTGGGGGTTTGGCAGAGGAGGAGTCTAAGCATATTCTGGCGAGGCTTCAATTTACTGAAGGATCTTTCCCTCTAAAGTATCTTGGAATTCCTCTCAGGCCTACTAAATGGAAGGCAGGTGACTGTGCCGCAATCATCAAAAAGATTCACTTGAAACTTCATAATTGGTCCAGTCGTCATCTTTCGTTTGCTGGGAGAGCTTAGCTTATTCACTCTGTGTTATTGGGGATAAGATCTTTTTGGATGAGTATATTCCTCCTCCCCAAGAGTGTCATTAATGAGATTGATCAATTATGCAGAAGATTTTTATGGGGGACTAATAACAGTAATAGGAATAGAAGCAAATTACATCTCACTGCCTGGGAGCAGGTTTGCTTGCCTAAAAGTTTGGGTGGCATTGGGTTTAAGGAAGGGTCCAAATGGAATAAGGTGTTGTTAGCTAAATACCTTTAAGTTATTTCCTCAAAACAAGATATCCTCTAGGTGAACTGGGTGGATGCCATTTATCTCAAAGGGCAGAACTTTTGGGATTATAAGATCAATTATGATGTGAGCCGGTACTGGCGTAAACTTGTCAATTTGAAAGCGGTTATCACTCAAGGTGTTCTGGAGAAGGCAGTCAGGAAGAACAAGCTTAATCTGAGAAAGCTCTATGTTCAGATGCTAAACAAAGAGAGGGTTCAATTTGCTAATGTGGTTTGGTGCAATCTGGCAATTCCCAAGCACAGATTTATTTTATGGCAAGCTATGGGGCACTTACTTACCCGAGATAATCTGGTGCATAGCCATCTGAGTTTACAAGAGTTGTTGTTTGGCTGGGAAGTGATATTTGACCAGTTAAGTTTGAAGAGTGGTCCTCTTGGATGATTGGGAGGCCTAAGGGTCTGAAGCAAAAGATTGCAGCAGCTGCTTCAGTTTATTTGATTTGGTGGAATCGAAACAATTTCCTTTTCAATTTTTGCTCTATGACTGTTGATAAAATTGATCATTTGATCAAGTTCTATATGAAAGCTAGAATTGTTAGACTTCCTAGGACTAAAATTAAGAACAAAGATTTAGCTTTTATTGATAAGTTAGTCATGTTGTAATGTCTCTGTTTGAGGGTGCACTTTTTGAGCTTGAGTTGTAATTGGTTGTTGTGGTTCAATATATTCTTTTTTCATCAAAATAAATAAATAAATAATTTAAACTAAAATGGATTTTTTTATTAGGGTACTAGATTATAAAATGATATACATAAATAATACCATATATTCTTATAATAATAATAATAATAATACAAAACGTACACAAAAATAAAAAATATTAGTATTCCTAATTGTAGAGAAACATATACAAAAGTATACCAAGGTTGTCGAAGTTACAAGTTCAAGTTTTCTGATTATACGCAACTAAAAAGGTATATTCTGCTTCAAAATTGTTTGTAATTTGTTCAAAATCATAATATTGATGTACTTGTTCGTGTATATTGGTAAATAAACTAGGTTTCACTATTTTTCACGACAAGGTATCGTTCCTTTAATACTAATGTCCATTTTTTCAGTTCTTGTTATTTGTATATTTCTTAATATCTATGTCCATCATGTTTTTTAATTTTGTTGAGATCTGTATATTATTGTAATGATTGTAAGCATGTACAAATCTTCTCAAATAGAAATCTAGATTTTAATATTCATAAATAAAAATGTTGAACGTAATTTAATTAAACAATAAACAAAAATGTTTATTTATAAACACTTATTCGTTTATCATTTCTTAATGCAGCATGAAAGCCAAAAACCTTTTGAAAAATCTTATGAAAAATTATTAAAAATTAACACAATAAAATAAAAGATTTGGTTAGGTTAATCATAATAAAAAAAAAAGAATATTTAGGTTGTTAAAAAAATAAAATGAAACGTGAACACATCTTAGGTAAACAAAAAAGTTTATTTTAGTGACAATTCAGCTTATATTAAATAATATTGTTTATTTACTTGTTTAATTAATCATTAAAATTATATAATAAACTAATTAGTTTCGTTTAATTTATAACCAATTATTTTAATGCACAAATAACAATATAAAATAAACTAATTGGTTAAATTTGAGGCCTAAATTAAACTTGTTTGTATATTTTATTATATACACAATTAAAATAACAATGATAATTTAACCAAAACATTATACATAACTAAATGATAAATTAATATATCTGGTTTATTATATTAAATTATGCATAAGAAATAAACTTATCCTGCAAAGTTTAAATCATTATTATTAAATAATCAGTAAAATAAACTAATTAGTTTTAATGTATTCGGTTCGAGATAAACGTACTTATATGAAACTACTAATCTCAGTATATTGTGATGATAAATTATATATATTCAAATAAATTGGTTTATACATAGTTAAATAGAAGGCTTTTAAAAAAAAATACATGAAAGTATATTTTAAAAAAACAAAATTTGAATCATATAAAAAATTAATCGAAAAAGGAAAAAAAATAAAATAAATTTTTTATTTCAATATATATATAAATCATAAACAAACTACTTGTATTATGTTTATTTTAATATTTTTTATTAAGCTACACAAGTAAATTTGATAATACCCATATGAGGTTATAAATTCATCCGTGTTTATTTTAATGCAACAACATTCAAACAATGACAACTATTTATGTTTACTACAATGGTATTTGGGAAGACTGTTTTACATACAAGGACTTTCAAGTGTCCGGCATTCTCATGCCAAGTGAATATAGCTTCCAATAACTAAATGATATGATTTTAAAGAAACTCAAACTACATCCAAATCTCACAAGTCTTGAAATACAATTTCAACCAATCCTGATATACCTACAATGATCATAGATGATGATGATGATGATTCAATGCGTTATTTGTATGGAAATACACAAAAGGAATGTAGATGAAATGCAACATCCTTTTATAATAGGTTTTAAAGTGAAATCAACCATCAATCCAATTGAACAACATCACCATATAGCAAGTACTTCCAGACCTAACAGCCAGGTAAAGTTTATTTTGCAATATAAAGTTAAGATGTAATTTTTTTTTTACCATCGTTCCATACATTTATCACTTATTGTAGTTTCGTATTCATGAAGATGCTGCTAATGAACCAAACAGGGATGAAATAGCGTAAGCTGTAGCAAAATCGGTATTTTAAAATAATGAAGCAATGTTGGCTGAATCAGAAAATGTTAACAATCCTTTCATATCAGAAAGCCAAAATATATCAATCATAAAAAAGAAGCATATCTTTCGAGACAAAGAAACAATGATAAACCAGTGAATGAGTGGTCTATACACTCAAATTACCAACACAAAGTTAAGCGAACATCAAACAGAGAATATGTGCTTGTTTGTTTGGATGATGAATACAAATGGTATTTTTCATTCTTCCAAATTGAGAAATACAAGCTTCTGCAAGGTACAAAAATTTGAGCCATGTCATACATGCTCCTTAAACAAACTTGTTTCAGACCACCCACAAGCGAAAAGCAAGTTTGTTAGTGCATGCATCAAACATAGGTTGCTTGATTCAAAAACAATGTTCACACCCCAAGATATTATTAGCACAATTTCAAAAGAATATAGTGTGACATGCTTGAAGGGCAAGAGAAAAAGCAATGTAACTCGTATAAGGTTGCCCACAAGACTCTTATAGCTTTCTTCTAGGATTCCTTTATTATTTACAAAAGTGCAACCCAAGTAAAATATGAAGTTCTTTTGTTGTGAAAAAATATGTATTAGTTGAAAAAACTATTTATATTAATTATGAAAATAAACTTATTGTTATATTTTAAGTGACAATGAAAAATAAACTAATTAGTCTATTTCAAACAGGAACAAAAATAGATCTCATCGTGGATGAAAATAACATATTTAAATATCTGCTTTTTGTCATAGGATCATCTATAAAGGGATGGGCAAGTTGCACACCAGTAATGGTGGTGGGCGGAATGTTCTTAAGAGCCACGTATGGTGGAAAACTTTTTACTGCGTGTGCAAAAAATGCTAATAGAAAGATACATCCTTTAGCATTTGCGATTGTAGACTTCGAGAATTATGCATCATGGGAATAGTTCATGACAAAGGTTAAAGATGCTTATCGGGACCGAGATGGGCAATGCATCAAATCAGACAGACATGAAAGCATCAAAAATTTAGTCCAACGTGTTTATACTACTGCAATGCATGGTGTGTGCACATACCATCTGCTACAAAACATTAAAAAAAATCCTATAAAGCAGTGATGAATTGAAAGCTGCTTTCAATGAATCGTGTAGAGCATACACCTTTGTTGAATTTGATAAATATATGTGTAATCTTGATGGATAGATGAACGTACCTCCATACTTGACCAATGAAATTGGGCTAGATAATTTCACAAGGTTGTATATGATGAGGTTGGGCTATAAACAACCCAAACAAAATAAACAAGTATTCAAACTTTAATGAAAGTAAAACACAAGTTATATAAACACAATGAGATCAAAGTTTAAAGTAGACATTTCTTGAATAAAAATCTTTAGAACATAAAATCACAAAGTTGTAATTTTATGTGAAACACAAAAGTTGCAAGGCTTGACACAAATGTAGATTTGTTGTCCAAAAATCTCAATTCCTAGCCTTCTCTATGGAAAAGCTTAAATCTACAACAATGGAATGAGACGGGGATACACAAGTCTTGATCCTTCATACAAGTCAAGCTTTCTTGATGAAGATCTTGGAGAAAACTAGTAATCTTGGAGCTAGAGAGAGAGGGAGTTCTTCTTTTAGAGAGAGAGAGAGAGAGAGGTGAGTGGCAAGTCACCAATTAACTCATATGAACCCCTTAAATAGTATAGGACCTTCATTAGACTCAACCAATGAGATTAGAGCATTTAATTTTAAGTTTTGGAGCTAAATTACGTAACCATACGCACATGCAATAACGACCCAGGCGATGTATCACCTACCAGGCAATGCATCGCCTAACACCAAGCGATACATTGCTTGGTCTGTCTCATTTAGGGTTTCATGGGCCAGGCAACGCATCCCAGGGGCGGCGCATCCCAGGAATGACGAATCGTTGATGCCCCTGACTTTGCACTACAAAATATGCCTCAAAACATCCCAAAATGCTCCCAAACTTCTTGGGTACTCTTATATACTCCAAATAAATATTTTCAACCCAAAAAGATAATTTATAAATTCCTATACTGAAAGTTAACTTTCACATGTTGACTTTTGTGAAATCGTTATTATTTTAGCACCTCTTCGTGCCTAAACAATTCCACTATGTATCTAACCAACCTCAACATTCCTCCACTTGATTAAATACATCATCACTTATCTAGCCAACGATATTAGAGCATAAATTAAAGTACCTTTTGGGTTTGAACTTTACCTTAGTGAAAACACTACAACGCTTAAATCGAAATGCTAAGGTATTCTTAAAAGATTGAACCCAACATTCCTAGTGATAAATACCAATAATGTCTCAGACACCTCTATCTGGTTACTTGTGTATTTCCCATTGTTTGCACTTAGCACTATTAATGGACTTGTGCTTGATCCATTTGTGAACAATCTGGAGAGAAAACTCATACTCTCTTGAGAGGCAGCCCACCTCTAGGATCACATAGGTGAAATTCTTACAGCATATTTGCTACCTTTAGAGAAGTTTGTTACTCTTCTACTGAACTTCATTAAAATCCCCATGAAGGAACCTTTAAGTTGTTAATTTTGAAACTATTTCTTTATCGAATGACTTATTCTTACCCATTGAACTCTACGCTCAATGTAAACAAGTTTTGAGTTGGGTTGCATCATTGGGGAATCTATTTGTCAATGAGTTTTAGTCTCATCCCTTTATTTATAAAACTAACCAAATCTCTCCCCAAGAGGTTTGGTAAACGAATCTGCTAAGTTCTCACATGACTTCACATATGAAATTGATATGATACTCTTATCAATCAATTATCTCACATAGTCATGTCTTAGACTTATATGCCTAGACTTCCCATTATAAATTTTGTTGTAAGCTCTAATCAAAGTGGCTTGATTATCACAATGTATCAAAATCGTCGATACACCAACCGCATTTTTTCGATATCTCCAACATGAGATCTCTTAGGCACTCGAATTCTTTGCTGGTTGTCGCTAGAGCTACAAACTTGTACTTCATGGTTGAGTGACATATACATGTTTGTTTCTTAGAACCTCAAGAGACCGCACCCCCACCAAGGGTGAGCACCCAACTTGTTATGGAGAGATTATCTCTTATATCGGATATCCAAGTTGTGTCGGTATATCCCTCAAGTACCTTAGGAAACTTAGAATATTGGAGGCATAATTGTTTGGTCCTTTTAAGGTATCCAAATACTATTTCAATGGCCTTCCAATGTAAGATACTTGGGTTGCTAGTAAACCTACTTAGTTTACTAACCACAAATGCAATGTCTGCTCTAATACAATGAGCGGCATACATTAAACTCCCAATTGCACTTGCATACTCTAGTTGAGCCACTGTTATCCCTTCACTCTTTTCATGCTTTTGGCTTGGATCGAAGGGTGTGTTTGCCTGTTTAATATCAAGATGACCAAACTTGTCAAGCATTTTCTCAACATAATGAGCTTGACCTAAGGCATACCCATCAACATTCCTTCTAAATTTAATACCTAATATGGTATCAACCTCTCCAAGGTCCTTCATTTTGAAGTTAGAAAATAGAAACCTCTTTGTTTCTATTATGTCTTTCATGTCATTACTCAATATCAATATATCATCAACATATAGACACACTAAGATGACATAGTCATCACAAGTCTTAGAGTATAAGCACTTTTCTGAACTATTGTTTCTAAACCAATATGAAACAATGGCCTCATCAAACTTTTCATGCCATTGTTTTGGTGCTTACTTCAAACCACATAATTATTTAACAAGCTTACACGCCTTATGTTCATTTCCCTTTAGAACAAACCCTTCCGGTTGTTCCATGTACACCTCCTCATCGAGGTTACCATTTAGGAACACCATTTTGACGTCCATTTGATGAACATATAGGTTTTGTATTGATGATAAGGTAAACAAAAATCCTATAGATTTTTTCCTTGCTACCAGTGCATAGGTATCAAAATAATCTATGCCCTCCTTTTATCTAAATCCTTTAGCCACCAATCCTGTGTTATAGGCTTGAATGGTCCTATTAGTGTTGCATTTCTTTCAAAACACCCACTTGCAACCTATTGGCTTTGATCCTTGTGGCATATCAACAATCTCCCCAAGTGTGGTTGGACATAATTGAATCCATCTCATCACTTATTGCTTCTTTCCAAAAAGTAGAGTCTCTTGAGGACATAGCATCTTGGACAGTTTTAGGATCATCCTCCACTTGAAGTATTATAGGATTCTTCCAAGTAACTCCCTTAAGGTTTCTCTCTACTAGGTAAAGAGTCTCCACTTGAGAGGTTTCATTTTGTGATCCACTATCTCTAAGCCTTTGGCTTCTTCTAGCCAATGTCGGTTGCTCTACAACCCTTGAAGGTAACTCTTCTTGAGTTCCTTTTAATGAGATCGGTTATTGAGGCTTATTGTCACCATATAAAAAAACTCTCAAAGAACTCCACTTCTCTTTATTCAATTATCACATTAGACTCCAAGTATAATAGTCTATAGGCCTTGCTATTTGAGGCATAGCCTACAAACACACATTTGATGGCCCTTGGACCCAACTTGGTCCTTTTAGGCTTCATGCTCTTGCAATAAGCAAGGCACCCCCACACTTTGAGATACCATAGATTGGGCCTTTTTCCTTTCCGTATCTCATATGGTGAATTTTGATTCTTCTTTAGAGGAATCCAGTTTAGAATATGACAAGCAGTAAGCAAGGCTTCTCTCCATAATGCAAAATTCAAATTCGCATGTAATAGCATAGCATTAATCAGTTCAACATATGTTCTATTCTTTCTTTGTGTTATACCATTTTGTCGGGGAGTATAAGGGGTTGTGCATTCATGTATTATACCAAGCATCTCAAAAAAATACATTAAATTCATTGGAAAAGTATTCACCGCCCCAATCATTTCTAATCACTTTTAGTTTCTTTTCCAATTGATTTTCAACTTCGGTTTTATAGATTTTAAACATGCTAAAGGTCTCATCCTTATTCTTAAGCAAGTACACATATCTGAAGCTAGAACAGTCATCAATAAAGGTAATAAAACACCTATGTCCACCTCTAGTACTTATTCCATTCAATTCACATATATCACTATGTATCAAATCTAACAAGTTAGTTTTCCTTTCAACACTTGGAAAATGTTTCTTTGTCATCTTAGTTTTAACATAAAATTAACACTTATCATGTTCAACATCACTGAATACAATTATACCACATTTGATAACTCTTTTAGTTGTGCTAAAACCTATATGAGCAAGTCTATTTTGTCATAAAGTAATAGAATTAAAACCAAGCACATAAGAGGAAGATGAGTATGCATTATTATCAAAAACATTGTCTTTGGTACACAACCTTATCATCCAATCACAAACATACCATTTCCCCACAAAGTAATTTCCCTTAGATAGAATTAGCTTACAGGCCTCAGACACCGCTTTGATGATCAGTTTTCCTAACAAATGCCCACTCACAAGATTCCTACACATATCTGAAATATACAACACATTGGTCAAGAGAACCTTCTTTCCGGATGTGAAGTAAAGATCAACATTCCCCTTACCCAACACCTTGGACCTTTTCTCATTCCCTATTTAGATCTCATGCCCATCCTTTGATTCCTCAAAGGTCTTGAAGACCTCTCTATCATAGGCAACATGAATGGTGGCACAAGTGTCATACCACCACCCTTGCACCTTCCCTTGGATGGCATTCACCTCACCCAAAGTTGCAAAAAAAATCATCTTTGGTTATGTTGACTTTGCTTCCATGGTTATGGGGCTTTTGATACTTGTAATCTCCAGTCAAGTGACCACTCTTGCCACAAACAAATCAAAGACCTCTCACACTCTTGAATTTCCCTTCATTCTTCCTTAGCGCTAGATGAGTATCTTTCTTTGATTGGGGTTTCTTGTGAGTCTTTTTTTTGGATTGAGAGGGTTTCTCTATGCATTATCCTTGGATGTCCCAACATTGGACTCCTCCATATACTTGTCTCTAGAATGAAACTCCTCTTCAATCCTTAGGTGCTTTAACATTTCTTCCAAAGATATTTCTTCATTCTTATGGAGAATCTTCTTTCTATATCCTCTCCAAGATGGACGTAGTTTAGCTATAATCCCTCCCACAATGAAGGGTTCTGGAAATGTTATCGTAAGAGTGAACTTATTCACAATTACTTGAAGCTCATGAACTTGGGGGAGTAAGGGTTTAGCATTTAAGAATTTAAAATCCATCTATTGAATGATAAGGAATTTGTTAGTACATTCTTCTTCGATTTGTATTTCTTCTAAAGAGCTTCCCATATCTCATTTGTCGATGTAGTGTTTGTGTAGCGATCATGGAGACGATCCAACAAAGCATTGAGGATGCGGCCTCTACAATTGAGTACATATTCTTCCCTTTTCTTCCTTTCTTTAATCACTTCCTGAGAATCATCATCCTTTGGAGGCTCCAAAGTCTTCAATTTTTTGTCAAGAATGTAGTGGACTTTCAATGTTGTGAGGAGAAACTTGATCTTGTCTTACCATCTTACAAAGTTTGAGTCATCAACCCTATCTAGTCTAACTAGATCTTGAGACATGAACTTGAGGGTTGAGATTGATGAGCTTTCTTCCACGACTTTCACTAGCACAAAAACCTTTATAAATATACAAACTTAGACACAAAACAATGATATAGAGATAGAGATTTTTTATTGTTGGGGTTTTGTGATACAACTCAAGAAAAAATATACAAGTAATCAACATTTAATAAAAGTAAAACACAAGTTACATAAACACAGTGAGATCAAAGTTTAGAGTAAACCTTTCTTGAAGAACAACCCTTAGAACATAAAATCACAAAGCTACGATTTTATGTGAAACACAAAAGTTGCAAGGCTTGACACAAATGTAGATTTGTTGTCCAAAATCTCTATACCTATCCTTCTCTATGGAAATGCTTGAAGCTACAACAATGGAATAAGATTGGGGTACACAAGCCTTGATCCTTCATACAAGCCAAGCTTTCTTGATGAAGATCTTGGAGAAAATTAGTAATCTTGGAGCTAGAGAGAGAGAGAGAGTTCTTCTCTTAGAGAGAGAGAGGTGAGTGATAAAGCCACCAATTAACTTTGTTACACCCAAATTTTGAGAATGAATTAGCATTCTCGAAATGTAGGCTCACAAGTGGAAAGATCAACAATTTAAGTAGAAGTATTCGACATGATTACTTGTACAAATAATCGATAAGTGCTAAGGAGCCACATCACTAGCACTCGAGCATGAACTGTGAGCTCGAAAGCAGAGGTTTCCTCTGAAAGGTAGTTTCAAAAGATTGGTCATATAAGGAGGCGACGTTACTGGAATGCTGAGTTCAAAGCAACAGGCAAGCTCGAAAGCGTATTGAAGCAACACACAGGAATGTTGTTGTAAATTCCTATTTATGTGGGTTTGGTTAATACCATGTATAAACAACCCTATATTTAAGGGATATTTATTTATTTTGTATTTATCGATATATATTTGTATTTTGAATTCAAATAATTTAGGTTGTAACTTCCTTAAAAATATGGGAAGCAATATCTATAACAAGATCTATAAATACCTGGGTTTAGTCATTTATTTTTCATGCTCAATTCTTATACACAAAAACTCTATGAAATTGCTTTCAAAACTTTACACAGACAGATAAAAAAAGTTACTCGTGGAAGTAGATTTAACTGCTGAACCACATAAAAAATCTTTGTTCTTCATTTCTTCCTTAATTATTCATTTTCTTAATTGCTCTTGTTTTTAGTTGACGAAAAACGTCATCAACAAACTCATATGAACCCCTTAAATAGTATGGACCCTTATTAGACTCAACCAATGAGATTAAAGCATTTAAATTTAAGTTTTGGAGCTAAATTATGTGTTGGTGGAGAATGAGATAACACCACCACAAAAAAAATAGAATCTACACAAAATTTGGATTGACATAGACTTAAAAAAGATTAAGAAAGAACATGCTAACCCAAGTAGAACAATGGTGTTCTTCAAGTTTTGATGAAGCTTCAAACCCTAGGAAAATTCACCACTTTGAACAATCCTTTGAGCAAACCCTTGAGCAAATCAAACACAAACCAAGGCTTATACACGTTGTAGAACGTTGTCCTAATACTCTATTTCCCAACCATCATTGATGCTTGAGGCCTTCTCTTTGAGGAAATGAGGATTGAGATTGAACAAGCCTTCAACTTTCTAAGTCAAGCACTTTCTTGGAGAGTTCTTGGAGAAAACTAGAGATTCTTGGATCTAGAAAGAAAGAGAGGGTAGAGAGAGATTGGAGAGAGTGATTAAGTCTGCCAAATCACTATTTTTGACCCATATATAGAGTAGGCGTTGTCATTAGGTCTAACCAATAGGATTAGACTTGCAAAACACGTTATTTTGAGCATTTACATAAATCCACGTAATACAGCAAGCGACCGTCGCCTGCTAGGGTGTCTAGAAACCCTAGATTTTAGGCGATGTGTCACTTCCTGGGTGGTGACGTATCACCACCCCCTCTGACTTTGGACACTTTAAAATGTCCAAAAAATGCTCCAAATGCCACCAAACTTTTTGGGAACCCTTAGATACTTTTAGGCATCACTTTGGACCAAAATTTGCATTTTCTAAATGCCTACAATTTGAAACCCAAATTCACATCTTCACTATGTGAATTCTACTAAGCGTTTATACATTGCTTGTATTTTAACACGTTATCATTTGCATTTAATCAATCATAACACTCCCCCAATTGGTTAAATACAAGCCACATTCTCTAGCTTAAACAGTTTTGGTGCATAAAATAAAGTGCCTTTCGGTTTGAACTTTATCTTAGTGAAAATACCATAAAGCATTATCGAAATCATTAGTAGCTTGAAGCTTGAACCAAGTATTCCATATGATAACACTGGTGATACCTCACACACCTCCACCACATCTTTTGTTTTCCCACTTTCTCGCTTAGTACTATCATGGCCATGTGCTCATCTCTTCATGGACTTTCCAGGGAGAAAACTCCAACTCCCATGAGAGGCGACACTACTTCTTAGTCCACATAGGTGAAGTTCTTACAGCATCTTTGCTACATTTATAGATGCTTGTTACACTCAACTGAACTTCATTAAAAGCCCTAGGCTTAACCCTAACTCAGTAGCAACCAACACTAATCATCTCGGATGGAACTCATCATAAGTTTAGTGTTAAGACTATTCACTTATCAATGACTTTTTCTTACTCGTAGAACTCATTCCCTTGATTTGTACAAGTTGAGAGTTGGGTTTCCATCATTGGTGAATCTATTCTTCTGGAGTTTCAATCTCATCCCTTTTGAAGTAGAACTTACTAATCTTCTCACAAGAAGTTTTGTAATTGGATCTGCTAAGCTCTCACTTGTTTTAACATATGAGATCGATATAATTCCACCTTGAATCAAATGTCTCACATATTCATGTCTTAGACTAATGTGTCTAGACTTTCCATTATACACACTATTATATGCTCTAGAAATTGCGGATTGGCTATTACAATTTAATGAAATTGTTGATACCATCTCCGTGGTTAAAGGAATATCCATCATGAGATTCCTAAGCCACCCAGCCTCTTTGTCGGTTGTCACTAAAGCTTGAACTCCGCTTCCATGGTTGAGTGTGATATACACATTTGCTTCTAGGAGCTCTATGAGATTGCACCTCCTCCAAGAGTAAACACCAAACCGATGGTGGAGAGATTATCTCTAATTTCTGATATCCAATTAACATCAGAATATCCTTCAAGTATCTTTGGAAAGTTTGTATAGTGAAGGCTATACTCTTTGGTACCCTTAAGATAACCAAGTATTCTCTCAATAGCTTTCCAATGCTTGATACTCTGATTGCTAGTAAACCTACTAAGTTTACTAACTACAAATGCAATATCCACTCTTGTGCAATGAGCGGCATACATTAGGCTACCTAGAATGGTATCCACCTTCCAAGGTCTTTCATTTTAAAGTTAAAGGATAGAAACATCTTCGTTTCCATTATTCATTTCATGTCATTACTCAAAATCAACATATCATCTACATATAGGCATACAAGTATGACAAAGTCACCACAAGTCTTAAAGTATAAGCACTTGTTCACATTGTTGTGTCTAAATCCATTAGAAACAATGACTTTATCAAACTTCTCATGCCATTGTTTTGGAGCTTGTTTCAAACCATATAATGATTTGACAAGTCTACACACTTTATGTTCATTTCCTTGAAGAACAAAATCTTCTGGTTGTTCCATATAGACCTCCTCTTCGAGATACCCATTTAGGAATGTTGTTTGGACATCCATTTGGTGAACATAAAGGTTGTATATAGATGATAAGGCAAACAAAAATCTTATAGAAGTAGTTCTCGCTACCGGTGCATATGTGTCAAAGTAATCTATTCCCTCTCTTTGTTTGAAACCTTTGGCTACTAGCCTAGCCTTGAAGGTTTGTATCATGCCATCGGTATGGTATTTCTTTCTAAATACTCATTTGCACCCAATTGGTTTGGACCCCTTTGGAAGTTCAACAAATTCTCAAGTGTGGTTTGACATCATTGAATCCATTTCATCATTAATTGCCTTTTTCCAAAAAGCGAAGTCCCTTGAGGACATTCCTTCCTTGAAGGTTTTGGGATCATCTTCTATTTGAAGAACTATTGGATGTTTCCAAGTAACTTCCTCATTATCACCATCAACAAGGTATAGTGTCTCTATTGGAGAACACTTCTCATTTGATCCCAAATCTCTAAGCCTTTGGCTCCTTCTAGGAAATTGAGGTTGCTCACCAACTATTCTAGGAGTCTCATCTTGAGGCTCTCTAAGTTGAGTTGGTTCTAACTTGTTGTCATCGCATGACATGTTCTCAAAGAACTCAACCTCTCTAGATTAAATTATTACATTAGACTCCAAGTCTAATAATCTATAAGCTTTGCTATTTTGGGCATAACCCACAAATGCACATCTTATAGCTCTTGGACTCAACTTGGTCCTTTTTGGATCGGTGCTCTTACAATATGCAAAACACCCCCACACTTTAAGATAACCAATGTTTGGTTTCTTTCCTTTCCATCACTTATATGGAGATATATTATTTTTCTTCATGGGAATACAATTCAAAATATGACAAGCGGATAGTAATAAAATTTGAGTCAAGCTTATAACAAGAAGAAGAGACTTTATTGTTCACATTGTCAATGGAAGTACAAAGTTTAAACATGTCATCACAAGCATATCCCTTTCCAACAAAAACGTTGTCTTTTGATAAAATAAGCTTACCGGACTCTATCACAACCTTGATTCCCGGTTTCCCAAGTAAATTGCCACTCACAAGGTTTCTACTCATTTCCGGTACATACAAAACATTGGTGAGTAGAACCTTCTTGTCGGATGTGAAGAACAAGTCAATAGTTTCCTTTCCTTCAACCTTGGACCTTTTCTCATTGCCCATTTGAATTTCATGCCCTTCCTTTGAAGATTCAAAGATCTTGAATAGAGATCTATCATAGGTTACATGAATGGTGGCACAATTATCATACCACCACCCACTCACCTTTCCATGAATGGCATTGACCTCACTTAGTGTGACCACTAGCTTCTCTTGAGCCGAGTTGACCTTTGCTTCATTGTTATGGCTCCTCTTGAACCTAAAATCTCTAGCAAAGTGGTCATTCTTGCCGCACACATAGCAAGGTCCCTTGGAACTCTTGAATTGTCGGCCCCAAGGGTTTTTGGCCCTTGCCCTTGTTCTTGTCATTTCTCTTGCCTTTGTTAGGAGGATTTGCCACAACATTGGTCTTAGAAGTCACTACATTGGACTTCTCATCATTCAAATCTCTAGAATGAGATTCCTCCTCAATTCTCAAGTGTTTGAGAATCTCCTCCAAAGAAATTTCTTCATTTCTATGGAGCATATTTTTCCTATAGCCTCTTCATGAAGGGGGTAACTTGGCTATAATGGCACCAACAAGAAATTGGTCCGACAATACAATTTTAAGAGTAGCAATTTATTCAAAATAATTTGAAGCTCATGAATATGAGGGAGAAGGGGTTTATCATCATAAAATGTAAATTCCATATATTGAGTAATAAGAAATTTATTTGTACCTTCCTCTTCCACTTTGTACTTCTTTTCCAAGGCCTCCCAAATCTCCTTGGTGATCTTGGTGTTGGTGTAGAGATCATAGAGCCTATCCGAGAGGGCATTGAGGATGTGACCCCTACACATCAACTCATCTTCTTTGCGCTTTTTCCATTCTTTGAAGATTTCTTGAGTATCATCTTCCTTGGGCTCTTCCAAGACTTTTAGGTCTTTATCCAAGACATAGAACATCTTCAAAGTAGTGAGCAAGAACCTAATTTTGTCTTGCTAATGCACAAAAATATTCCCGTCAAATTTATCTAATCTAACAAAGTCTTGCGTCATGAATCTCAAAGCCGAAAGAGATTTAGATTCTTCCATGGTATGCTATCTCAGATTATAGAGTATTAGAATGTTGGGGGAGAGTGAGATAACACCACCACAAAAAAAAATAGAATCTACACAAAATTTGGATTGACAGAGACTTAAAAAATATTAAGAAATAACTTGCAAACTCAAGTAGAACAATGGTGTTCTTCATGTTTTGATGAAGCTTCAAACCCTAGGAAAAGTCACCACTTTGAACAATCCTTTTAGCAAACCCTTGAGCAAATCAAACATAAACCAAGGCTTATACATGTTGTACAACGCTGTCCTAATACTCTATTTCCCAGCCACCATTGATGCTTGAGGCCTTCTCTTTGAGGAAATGAGGATTGAGATTGAACAAGCCTTCAACTTTTTAAGTCAAGCACTTTCTTGGAGAGTTCTGGAGAAAACTAGAGATTCTTGGAGCTAGAAAGAGAGAGAGGGTCAAGAGAGATTGGAGAGAGTGATCAAGTCTCCCAAATCACTATTTTTGACCCATATATAGAGTATGCATTGTCATTACGTCTAACCAGTAGGATTAGACTTGCAAAACACGTTATTTTGAGCATTTATGTAAATCCACGTAACATAGCAGGTGACGCGCCGCCTGCTAGGGTTTCTAGAAACCCTAGCTTTCAGGCGATGTGTCACCTCCTGGGTGGCGACGTACCGCCACCCCCTCTAACTTTTGACACTTCCAAAGGTCCAAAAAATGCTCCAAATTCCATCAAAAATTTTGGGGACCCTTAGATACTTTTATGTATCACTTTGGGCCCAAATTTGCATTTTCTAAGTGCCTACAATTTGAAACTCAAATTCACATCTTCACTATGTGAATTCTGTTGGGAAAACTTATACAGGATCTTTATTTATTTTCATGTAGATCTAATATTAAACAAATTAATATGAGACAATATGTGCACTGACTAATCTTAGGACTAACTTATATTTTAACATATAATCATATTTATATTCCACTGTGATTACGTCACTATAAATACGATTATCTATATGCTCGAGATTTAATAGAAGTTTATATTAAACAAATAATCATGAAAATAAAACATGTGAGCAAAGTGATTGACCAAGTCAAAAAATGATTTCTATTCTTTTATCGATAATAAATGAGATTACAAAGAAATTGGGTTTTAATTAGGGCATAAAACCCCAACAAATTCTACTAAGTATTTATACCTTGCTTGTATTTTAACACTTTTTCATTTGTATTTGACCAATCATAACATTATGTAACCTTACGGACATGCAATAACGGCCCAGGCGATGTATCGCCTGGCACCAGGTGATGCATCGTCTAACACTAGGCGATGCATCTTCTAACACCAAGAGATACATCACCTGGTCTGTCTCATTTAGGGTTTCATGGGCCAAGTGACGCGTCGCTTCCTAGGGGTGACGCATCGCCAATGCCCTTGACTTTGCACTCCAAAATATGTCTCAAAACTTCCAAAAATTCTCTCAAACTTCTTGGGTTCTCTTATATACTCCAAATAAATATTTTGGACCTAAAAATACAATTTATAAATGTCTATACTGAAAGTTAATTTTCATATGTTGACTTTAGTGAAATCGTTATTGTTTTAGCACATCTTCGTGCCTAAAAAATTCCACTATGTATTTAACCAATCTCAAAGTGTAGTGCCAACAACAGATACTCCACCATGACTTCAAACATAGCAAAATCGAACAATATTTCTATCAAGAAGGAAAGGGAATTGCCAGTAAGAGCTTTTGTTGAATCATTAAGATGTTTGGTTCAGGTATGGTATTTGAAAAACAAAATAATAGTTGCAACAACACGTTGAAAACTTGCTTTTGTACCAGATCAAATGCTTCGAAAAAGGAGAGACGAAAGTGCACAATTAAAGGTATTGATTAATTAGTTTATTTGTACTAAAAAATAAACCAAATAGTTTATTATATGGATTTCACAAATATGTTTAATAATGCAGGTTGCAAACATCAAATATGTTCGTCTTTACAGTTCATGATGAAGAAACAGAGTACATAGTCAACATGGAGAAGAAAAAAAACATGCACGTGTCAAAGATTCCAATGCGATACATGTCTCTTACTACTATACAATAGACGCATATGTTGCAACCTATGAAGATTCAATACTACCTTTAGCGGACCACCATTCATGGGAGTTTCCACAAGAGATATTGGAACATTATATTCTACCACCAGTTTCAAAACGTCGTCCAGGTCAACCTAAAAAAACAAGACACGTGGGTTTCAATGAGCCATAAGGTCCATAACAGGAGAACATGCAGAAACGAACCACTGTTGAAGCCTACAAAAGGAGGAAAATAAGAAAGAAATTATATAACTCAATATAAACTTTACTGCTACATCATTCTATGACATTACTACTACAGTTTTTTAATAAATGCTTTTGGACTTGTTCAAAATAAGCATTTGTTGACATTGTAACTGTTATACATGAACTGTTTTTAATATCTATATTTTCTTTCCTAGCTTTAATGTACTTTAAAAAAAACAAAGTGATTAGATTAGTACACAAAAAAGAACCAAACAATTTATTAATGAAATACACACAAAAAAACATTAACAATAACTAACAAAATCTCTAAAAATCATCTTACCAAATAATAAACCAAAAAATTTATTAACAAAATAACAAATCAAAAACCCAAACTAACCAACAAAAAAATCCAAACCATACATTTTCATATACAAACAAGATCATAAAAATAACTTTCATTGGAAAAAAATGGTAAAAAAACAAACCTTTAATGATGGAGCATCGGGTGGGCATTCCAGAATAAGCGTCCGAGCACTCCTCAATCTTCTTCTTCTTAGACGATTGGTGGGAAATCGGTGGTGGCTCATGGTTCTTTTTCCTCGGGCCGCCGGTCTTCTTCCTCACGCTAGGCGGCGACGGTGGGGTCTATTCACTAGACTCTTGGGATTCGGCATTCATGGATGCTTTCTCTGGGGTTTGATCATTGGCAGAATGGCCATAGTTGGCGGTTTGGTTTCAGCTAGGGAGGGATTTGGCAGAGAATTATGGTTTCGGTTTGGGTTTTTTTTTAGAGAAATGGGTTTCGGGATAGGAGTGGTATGGAGAAAAGTGTGAAAATTATTTTTTAGAATGGGTAGTTTTTTGAAAGTTGTATTCCGAATACCAAGGAATGTCATATCAAAACTTACCTTTTCAAACAACATTTTATTTACCTTATTTAAAAAATAAACAAAAAAACCTATATAGTCTAATATTTATTAAATTCTAGTATGAAATAGGTTTAAATATGTAATTAGAATAAATAGTATTATTATTGTATATCTATCCAAAATGTAACTTTCTCAACTTACATATTATATAAAACAAAAAGGAAGAAATATATGTAATTACCAAAAAAAAAATCAACAACTGCACCAAATGAATAATGACACACCAATGTTGGTGTTCACTGCTTCAACTTGAAGCCAAGTTTGTCATTCCACTTGGATGATGATTTTTACTCCAAAATAAATGTCTTTATATTAGTGTGAGACTTAACATTATTAGGTAACATGTTGTTGTTGGTGCAATATGATATCGAGTTTTACATATATTAATTTAATAAATATTATGGGGTATCACTAATCAACTATAGATATATATATTATTTGTGCTATAAATTCATAACTAAAATAATAAAAAATATATTTTTTAGTGTTTTGGTTGGAATGAAAAAAAAATATGATGCTAAAACTCCACTATTTTGGTGTTGGTTCAACACCAAAATAATTTTTGTGGTTCGAGTTTCCCTAAAGTGTCAAATACCAACGCTATTACTAGAGCCCTATTAGTATCACGAGATCACGACTACACAAATAATGTTGTTGACCCCCAAATTGGTCAACGAGATGGAGTCGGATAAACAATATAAAAGGATATGAAAACCAGAAGAAATTCAAATGGAAAATTAAACGACACAAATGACTTATAGTGGTTCGGCCACAATTAGATGGTAATGACCTACGTCCACTTAGTGTTCTTATTTATGTAGATTCTCAATACTGTGATCAGTGAACTAGGGTTCACGAGTTTCACAATCCCTGGGAGAATTACAACTTTGGTGAATAATCACACTCTAATTTTTTCTCAGGATTCAAAGATTAAAAAGTCAAACGTCCCTTTCCTTGAGCCATTTCATTCTTATTTATAGGCTCAAGAAGGTTACATGGGCCAGTGGGCCTTAATTATAATTAAGACTTGCGTATCTAGGCAATAAAATAAATTACAATTAATGCATAATTATAGAACTGCATAAATATGGGAAAGTATGTGACCAGGCTGGTCGCACATAAGTATGATGCTTGTTAAACCAATAACTTTCTAGCCGATGGCCAAGCAGGATATATTCATTTAAAGTTGCTATGTGTCTATCACGCGTAGGTCAATCCTGCCACGTCATCATGGGCCATTTTTGGGTAAACATTTGCCCCCTAAGTTTATTTTACTGCGACCAGTATAAAATAAACTTAGACAACCGACCTTTCATATGTCTTGTCAAATCTGTCAAAGCCATCCATGCCTTCTCGAAAAAGGTAACCAATCATATCATTGCAGTTTCCCAAAAGTGATTTGACGGCTATTACGCTTACCCATGCCTCGAAAAATCACCCCTCATGATTACCTCTGTAACCGTGCTTCGACCAATATATATAGCCCTTCATATTTACCTTTTACTTTTTATCTTTTTCTCAAGAACACTGAAGAATAGAACCCTTCGAACCCAGAAGACCCAAATGACCCAACGATCAACGGAGTTTTTGCCCAACCATTCATCGTCTCGGAAGTTTGCACTAATCTTTATCCAAGTAAGTTTCTCGAACTTCTCCGTCGTCAGACTGCCATGCAATATTTAATTTTTGGTTTGTTTCGGACTTTGAGTTTCTGAATGTTCTTGAAAAACTGATTTGGGGTAAAATAGTACGGAGGTTTGAGGATAATAGGATAAGAAAATAACACTATATGAGGCTTAGGAATCAGTTTGGGAGTTAGGATTATTGATTTAGGGCATAAAATTGAAGTAAAAATTTGACTTTTAATCATGTAGAAAAAACTGGGTTTTTCCCGCCCTTTCAGAGTCGAGAAGTTTTTCCTAAAAAACTTCACTTCTGCTTTTTAATCTGTTTTCCAAACTGTTTGCATAGAATTTAGTGTTTTTGTTAGAATGTTGTTGGTTGTATAAAAGCTTAACTTTAATACACGAGCAACGTTATTCCAACTTTTCCACTTTCTCGGTCTATTGGCCATAGGTTCTCATCTCCCCTTCTCTGATCGCAGATTTTCATGCACAACTCGTGGGGAGGTGAGAGGCCGGTCGACGATGACTTGCTCGCATAGTTACTCGAAGATCAAGAACAGCCTTCGCTGCTAATCCCGAAAATTCTCTTTTCTCATAACCCTTCAAATAGACCTTCGACCAGTCCAACAAACATGGGTCGAGTAAAATCCACTGCTCAAAAGAAAAAGAAAACAACCTCTCCTCCTGCCAAACAGCCTGCTCCTCGGGCTGAAAATCCTTCGACCAACCCTCAACTTGAAAATACTCCCCAGACAGGAATCCAAACAAAAGCCCAACCTCGGGACGTCCTTCAACCAGAGGTCGAATGGTACGTGGTACCTCCAATCAACATTACAACTAGGATGGTGGGGAATTATCTCAAGAAGTACGAACTTCCTGGAATAACCTTAATTAAGCCTACAATCGACCAACAGGAAAACCTGCCTAGGGGCGCCTTCAGCACCTAGTCGAGATACCACATTGAGGCAGGGGCAACCTTGCCTCTTCATCAATTTTTTCAGGGGGTGGCCAACTATTTCGAGGTCGCTCCCTTCCAAATTACCCCAAACAGATATAGAGTGCTTTCTGCTCTCTATATCTTGTACAGCCATAAAAAGTGGCCCATTCCTACGCCACATGAGATCAATTATTTGTTTGATCTCAAGTCTAATCCCAATCACAACAACACGGGGTTCTTCCACTTTTACCACCAGGAATCTGCTCGCACTTTCCTGAGTGAGATAACCCACAAGTCCAACATGGGAAAGTACTTCCAGGAGTACTTTTTAACATCGAATCTGGTCACCAACAATCTAGCTTTCACTGAAGGAGGTAAATTATTTATTCACTGGTCGCTTAATTTCCTTTAGCTTTTCTGCACATTCCTTAGAACTTTGGTGTCATTTAGGTTCGTGGCGTCGACCAACTCCTACTCCAGAGATGGAGATATGAGCAGCATCCTTGGCCAGCATGACCGACATAGAAAAAAGTGTCAAAGAGCTGGTTACGAAGAACAATCTAAGGCTGATTGGCCTTCTGGCGCCTCACCAGGATGTGAGGGAATCAACTGCGGGGAGTGCTACCGGTGGAGGAGTTCCCGAGCAGCACCAAGATGTGTCATAACCTCCAAGGAGGAGGACAATGGGAGTGACCATCATGGAACCCTCCAGCAGCCCGTGAGCAGCTGCTGCCCCTGCTCCACCAGGAAAGGGCAAGCAGAAGGCTTCTGAACACCTCGAGCCTATTCTTGAATCTTCAGATGAGAACGGTACTGAATTCTCACTCTTAGACAGTTTTCCCATCCCCTGTCATTTATTTGACGGGGATGGAAACTTTAAATACATGCCTAATTTAAATTCAGACTTCTTCAAGGCAGTGAGTGAGTGTAGCAGTAGTACAATAAATAATGTAGCGACCAGTAGTTGTAGCTCGGGTATTTTACTTGTAATTTCTTTGATCTTATTTCCTTGATTTAGTAAGTATCTTCATCTATATTGCCTGACCGTTCACTTCTATTTTGCAGTCATGTCAGATGAAGATCTGTTCAACCTATACAGCGAACCTGAACTCGCTGCTCCTCCAAGCAAGAAAAATGGGAGCAGGCAACACCGCGGAGAGAGCAACAGCAACCCTCCGACAAAAAAGAGTCAGACCGCGGATCCTCCAATGCCAGCTCCTTCAAAGGAAACAACACCTCCTCCAGCTCCCATCAACCAGACGTCTCTGCCAGCCCTTTTCGACCAGACACGTCCTCCAGCGTCTGTTAACCAACCTCTTCCAGCTCCTGCTGATCAGACACCTCCTGATCAGACAGGAGAAACTTTGACAAACATGTTGCTTAGTTCGACCAAAGATAGGCTGACTAAGCTATCGAGGCACCGACGCAGCCGAGAGGCCATAATCTATACCGACTCCATGGAGGTCGACCAGATCATTAACCGCGCGCTGAACGAAGTGCTCAGCGTGAGCTGCCATTTCCTGCTGAGCTTTATTTGTTTATCTTGTCATTTTATTTCTACTAACAGTTTTACCTTCTTGTTGATCGCAGGGAGTTCTAACCATGAGCACTAGCTGGTGCCGCTCGGGGGCCCTATTTGTTCTATATGAGAAGAGACTTGGCGAGCAGCTTAAGGCGTTCGAGGACAGACACACTGGGGAGCTTAAAGCGTCCGAGGCCAAACACGCTGAGGAGCTTAAGATGGCTAAGGCAAAATACACCAGGCAGCTTGAGGTAGCCGAGAATAAAAATGCTGAGTTGCTCTAACTAAAGGCTAAGCTGGCCAAAGAGCTGAAACAGCACCAGGCTACTCTGATCAAAGCCATCGAAACTAAAGAGAAGTACAAGGAGGCTTCTTTGCTTAATTTTAAGGAAGCCTCTAAGCTTCAAGACGATCTGGTCATCAGTAGAAAGGATACTGAGAGGTTGGAGGAACGCGTCAAAGAGCTCAAGGAGACCAATGCCAGTAACCTGGAGAGGTACAAGGGGGCCACTTTCAGATGCTTTTATACGTTCTGGAAGCATAACCACGAGGCGGACTTCAGCTATCTCTCAGAGCGTATGAGGCAGACTGAGATAAACAAGTGCCTGGCTCGCCTTGAAGAGGAAGAGCGAGCGAGAGTTCCAGCATCCCCCGAAATCTCTTTGGCTACGAGCATCGATGGCGTAGATGAGGAAATTGGGGCCTCCGTCGACCAGCAAACTCCTCAAGATCCTCCTACTTCATTTTTTTTTATTTAACTTTGTGATTTGGGACACACAGACCTCGATTCGTAGTGTCAAGACAATATAACCTTTGCTGCACGGGCAGCTTTTTCTTTTAAACAGAGAATTACATCCGAGCAGTAACTGCTCGCGGTGTAAAACAATTTACTTTTAATATTTAGATATTATAATACTTGTAATATATTACAACATCCTGTTCGCATGACCGACTTAGCATAGTATTTTGGTTCAATTTAAACAAAATTTTGAAAAATACTATAAGTATCGTAGCATGCTTTCACTTATTTTGCTCGTGTGTTTACATATACTTGTCAATATGCTTTGCTTACTAAATACCTTATATGCCCCCCAAGTGATTGAGGAGCTTTAGGTCCTCGGTCACTTGCCTTGACCAAGACTTGTTCGAACATTACTGCTCGGAATAGACATTTATAAAAAAATGATAATATAGCAAAACAACACACGTAATGAGCAAATACTTGTAATAAATACAATAGTTGGCAAGATTAACTAGTTGCACACAGTCCCTTTTATTTCTCGTAATAAATGGACAACCGTGTCTGTATGAGTGATCAAAAATATGATCTTACACTTATAAGCGATCAGTCACAAGATTGACTAACCCTTGTTCATAAACTTGTAAAAAGTAAAATTGATACAAGCCAATTCTTTAAGAAGAATTGTTTATTGATAGTACTTGCGCAGGTGTTCTCCATTCCAATAGCGAGGAATGAGATCTCCATTTAAGTGAGCAAGTTTATAAGTGCCTGGATGGAGGACTTCTTCGATTTGGTACGGGCCATCCCAGTTAGGTCCAAGTACTCCAGCAGCTTGATCGCGGGTGTTAGGGAAAACTCTTCTAAGTACTAGATCTCCTACATTAAACTTTCTTTTGCATACTTTAGAGTTAAAATACCGAGCGACCTTTTGCTGGTAAGTTGCTACTCGAAGTTGGGCTTGCTCGCGCCTTTCATCGACCAAATCCAAAGATTCCATCAATAATTGACTATTAGCGTCTTGATCGTATGCCATCCTTCAATGTGATGGCGGATCTAATTCAACAGGGAACATAGCCTCATATCCATAAGCCAAGGAAAATAGAGTATGGCTTGTTTTTGTTCGATGCGACGCTCTATATGACCAGATGACTTCAGGCAATTGCTCTAGCCATGTCCCATTTGCTTCTTCAAGCCTTTTCTTCAGATTATCTTTTAGTGTCTTGTTGACAGCCTCAGCTTGTCAGTTTTCTTGCGGATGAGCTACTAAAGAAAAACTTTTGATAATCCCATGTCGTTCGCAAAAATCCGTGAACAGATCACTATCAAATTGCGCGTCGTTGTCTAAGACAATTTTTCTTGGCAATCCATAGTGACACACTATGTTCTTGATTACAAAATCCAACACTTTCTTGGTCATTATGGTTGCCAGTGGCTCAGCTTCAGCCCACTTTGTGAAGTAGTCAACGGCTACCACAGCATATTTGACGTTGCCTTTTCCTGTGGGCAAAGACCCAATCAAATCTATTCCCCACACTGCGAATGCCCACGGGCTTTGCATATGCTTCAGCTCATTAGGGGTTGCTCGTGGCATCTTGGAGAATCTTTGAAACTTGTCTCATTTTCGAACAAAGTTCAACGAGTCTTCATTCATTGTTGGCCAAAAGTACCCTTGCCTTAGGATCTTTTTCGATAAACTCTGCCCCCCAGCGTGATCCCCGCAGAAACCTTCATGGACTTCTTGCATTAATTCTTCGGCCTTTTCTTTGGAGACACACCTTAGGAGTGGCATTGAGTACCCTCTTCTGTATAAAATTTCGTCAACCAGGATAAATCGAGCAAATTGCCTCTGGAGGGCTCTTGCTTTGTTTCTGTCCATCAGCAGCACTCCGTGCGTTAAGTACTCAATGAAGGGTGCCATCCACGTATCTTCTGCCTAAATTACCAGAGTGGTTTCTTTTGCTTTGATGCTTGGTGCGGACAGTCGTTCAACGGGCACTATATTCAGGGTGTCAGCATCCTTTGCACTTGCTAATTTGGCCAAAGCATCAGCATTTGAGTTCTGGTCGCGAGGTACTTGCTGGGGAGTGTATTTTTCAAATTGTGCCAACAAATCCTTTGCTTTGTTCAAGTAAGCAACCATCTTCAGACCCCGGGCTTGATATTCTCCAGTAATTTGATTAACCACCAACTAGGAGTCACTATAGATTTCAAGTGACTTTATGTTCATGTCCCTGGCTAATCGTAAACCTACGAGCAGCGCTTCATACTCGACTTCGTTATTGAACACTGTGAAGTCAAATCTAATTGCGTAGTGGAATCGATGTTCTTCAGGCATTACCAAAATCACTCCGGCTCCAGTGTGGTGCTTGTTAGAAGAGCCGTCTGTAAACAACTTCCAAGAGGGATTTTGGCTTTGAGGCTTAGGCACTTCTTTCTATTCACTGTCTGGAAGCCTAGTGAGCTCTGCGACAAAGGCTGCTAGAGCTTGTCCTTTTATTATTGTTCATGGTGAGTAAGAAATATCAAACTGGCCAAGTTCAACTTCCCATTTCAATAATCGACCAGCAGCTTCTGGCTTCTGCAGAACTTGCCGTAAGGGTTGTTCGGTTAGTACTGTGATGGGGTGAGCTTGAAAGTATGGTCGCAGCTTTCTGGAGGCTAAGATCAAGCAATAGGCTAATTTTTCAATGGGCGGATACAGTAGTTTTGCTCCTATTAGCCTTTTGCTTAAATAATATACAGCTTTTTGCACATTTTCCTCTTCCCTTACCAAGACAGCCCTAGCAACGTATTCTGTGACCGCCAAATAGATGAACAAAGTTTCCTTTTCAACTGGCTTAGATAGAATTGGTGGCTGCGACATGTGAGACTTTAAAGCCTGGAAAGCCTACTCGCACTCCTTTGTCCACTCGAATTTCTTATTCCCCCTAAGTAGATTAAAAAAAGGGACACACTTTTCCATTGATTTAGAGATAAATCTACTTAGAGGGCGATCCTCCCAGTTAAACTTTGAACATATTTTATCTTTGTTGGCGATTTCATATCAACCAGGGCCTTGATCTTTTCGGGATTAGCTTCAATACCGCGTGAGTTCACTATAAATCCCAAAAATTTCCCTGATCCAACTCCGAAGGAACACTTGAGGGGATTTAGCTTCATCTGATATTTGTTCAAGACGTTGAAGCACTCTTGCAGGTCCCATATGTGTTCTTCTGCTTTCTTCGATTTAACCAGCATGTCATCAACATATACTTCCATGTTTGTACCGATCAGCTCTTTGAACATGTGATTGACTAATAGCTTGTAAGTTGCACCAGCATTTTTCAAACCGAAGGGCATTACTTTGTAACATTAAAGCCCTGTATCGGTCCAAAAGCTAGTGTGATCCTCATCAGGTGGGTGCATACTGATCTAATTGTACCTAGAGTATGCATCCATGAATGAAGGATCTTGTGCCCTAAAGTGGCATCGACCAGCTGGTCAATTCTTGGGAGCGGGAAACAATCTTTATTAAGGTTTATTAAGGTCCGTAAAATCCACACATGTTCTCCATTTGCCGTTTGGCTTAGGTACTAGTACGGGATTAGAAACCCACGATGGATAAAATGCTACCCTGATGAATCTGTTCTCCTTTAGCTTTTCGACTTCTTCCTTTAAAGCTTTCGATCTATCTTTGTCGAGCAGCCTTTTTTTCTATTGTACTGGTGGAAAACTTTTATCTATGTTTAGGACATGGCTGGTAACTGCTGGGTCAATTCCAACCATATCTTTATGCGACCAGGCAAAGACTTCTTGGTTTTTCTTCAAAAATTCCACCAGCTTTTGTTTTGTTATTGTCTCTAAGTGTTACCGACTTTCACAACCCTAGTCAGATCTGTCTCATCGAGTTGGACCTCATCAAGGTCCTCGATTGGTCCTACTTCCTCATCAAAATCCCCAAAGCGAGGATCTAAATTCCTATCCTCACTTTGGGCAACACCCTATTTGGTGACGCACTCACCTGGTTGGGCTTGTATTTCATCGGCCAACAGCAACTCTTTTTCGGTGACTTCCCTCGATCTATCTTTCTTTGCCTTAGTAATTGAGGAATTATAGCATTCCCTCGCTTCTCTCTGGTTCCCCAACATGCATCCTACCCCCGCCTCAGTTGGGAAATTCATGGCGAGGTGTCAGACTGAGGTCATAGCTCGCAGGTCGACCAGAATGGGTCTTCCAATCACAGCATTGTACGCAGAAGGACAATTAACTACTATAAATGCAGTGAGTAATGTCTTGTTCGCAGGCGCAGTCCCAGCTATAACCGGAAGCCTAATCGACCCTGTTGGCGAGAGCCCTTCGCTAGAAAAACCATAAATAGTTTGGCTGCATGGCTCTAGGTCCTTTGCTGACAATTTCATTCTCTCTAATGAAGATTTGTACAAGATATTCACTAAGCTCCCTGTGTCAACTAACACCCTCTTAACCATCATGTTGGCCATCTAGATGTCCACGACCAGAGGGTGTGAATGAAGGAATCGTACATGCTGAGCGTCAAGCTCAGAGAAAGTTATTAGATCTTCCTCTATTCGAGCTTTTTTGGGAGTTCGTTCCTCCACATTCAACATTTTGATGCTTGGTTGTGGCATAAGGTCCGAGTGTATCGTTCCCTTGCCTTCCCACTATCTCCTGCAAGATGTGGACCACCACATATGGTTAGCCATGTACCTGCCATAGGAGTTGGCTATAAAGGTGGCGAACGTTGGCGTACAGGCGCCTGCTCGTTGCCTCCTTGAGCCTCTCATTGAGAACCTCCGGTGGCTCGTACGTATCTCCTCAGGTGTCCTTTTCTAATAAGGAACTCAATCTCATCTTTATGTTGGTAACACTCATTAGTGTCATGACCATAGTCGTTGTGGAAACGACAAAACTTCGTTGTATCTCTCTTGGAGATATCCTTCCTTATAGGCGCTGGTCGCTTGTAAGGGACATTGGAGCTGGTCGCCTGGTACACCTCCGCTCTGCTTTCAACAAAGGTTGTATAGTTGGTGAACCTTGGCTCGTACCTGTTTATCTTAGGGCGCTTGTTCTCGGACGTCGACGGCTCATTGTTCGCCCTTTTTCCACCATTTTTACCGTTCCCGTTGCCTTTGACATTGCCATTGGGTTTATCTGATTCGTTGGCGTCTCTAGCGGGATCTTCTTTTGGTCCCTTGTCTTTTGTAGGCGACTTCCCTTCGTTGGCAATTGCCTCTTCGAGCTTAATGTACCGGTCTGCTCGATCAAGGAATTCCTGGGTACTCTTTACCCCATTCTTCCTTAAACTGTTCCAGAGGGGAGAGTGGCACCTCACTCCAGCAGTAAGGGCCATCATTTTCCCTTCATCACTAACTATTTTAGCTCCAGTTGTTGCTCGCATAAAACACTAGACGTACTCCTTTAAGGATTCTCCCTCCTTCTGGCATATTTCAACCAGCTGGTTGGCTTCAGTTCGGTGAACACGACCAGCATAAAACTGCCTGTAGAATTCCTTCACAAACATTTCCCATGACACTATGTTGGCATGAGGGAATTTAAAAAACCACTCCTAAGCGGTGTCAGATAGGGTGGCCGGAAAGATCCTACAGCGAGCATCATCTGACACCTTCTGGATGTCCATTTGTGTCTCGAACTTATTTATGTGAGATACTGGGTCCCCATATCCATCGAAGTTGGGCAATACTGGCATCTTAAGCTTGCTGGGGGTTTCTTCCATAGCTATTCTTTGTATGAATGGAGTGCCTCTTCTCCGATCATACTCGATATGGGATGTTCGGCTCCCCACCAGTTGTTGGACGGCCTGATTTAGTGCATCGATCTGAGCCTGTACAGCGTCTGGGATCGTTGGGGCAACTAGTGCCGGAGGAGCGTACTCATCGTGCCTTTCGCGCCTGTCGTTGAGCACATCCCTTAAGTCGTCATCTCTGCGTCTTTGCTCGCTGGCGCCCAACTGATCAAAAATGTTAGGCTGCCCCCAACGTTTTGGCTCGCAGGCCTATTTTCTCTTGATGGGGGGTTCCTTTCTCCTTGCCTTCGACCAGCATTCCCTCTACCGGAATCAGCTTCGTTGTAATCGTGGCCGTCTCTGAAACGTGACTGGCTATGACGCGACCGGCTGGTCGCACTATTTCCTCCTCTAACTGGCATCTCTCGAGCATCAGGGGGAGGTCTGCGTTGGTCAGTGGGTCCCCGGGCATTATTATGTCGTGGGGGGCCCCTAACCGCAAATCCTGACTCGGCGTGCCTTCTGTTAGCAGAAGGACGTTGCCCCCTGCTCGGTGGATTTGGCTCATCAGCCGTTGGGCGTCTAGGGCTTCGGGGAGACTGCCCGACCCTATTCTGCCTTTGACGCTGGGGATTATCTCGACCAGCGCAAGAAGGTGGCTACTGCTCAGGATCCTGAAATGGGATATCCTGTTGACAGCAGACGGTTGCTCCGGCCTTTGAGAGTTTGCCGGCTGAAGCGGAGGACTTGGGTTTGGGCCTTGTTGTGGTGGTGCACTTGGTGGCCGATCCGGCTGAGAAGTCGGGGCAGCTTGTCCTCGGGCCAACTGAATGGTTGCTTCCAGGGCGGCAGTGGCATCTCTTTTCCGACGATCCATGTCCGCCTGCCGCTCATTCAACTCTTGGCGTTGACGTTCGATTTCCCTCTGCTGCAATGCCAACGTCTTAGCCGCATTCTCTTGATTGGCCAACTCCTCTTGCAACACACTCAGTGTTGTCCTCAGGGTTTCAGAATCCATTTCCTCTTCTTCAAAATCTAACTGTGGTTCATCTTCAGCCACATTTGGTGGAGGAGGTTGAGTGGATGTCGCGCCAAAAGTCAGTCCCGTCTTCCTGGATGTTTTAGCCATTTGATTTTCTTGACAGTCTAGAATTCGTCTATCAATGAAAGCACCAAAATGTTGACTCCCAAATTTTTCAACGACACAGAGTCAGATAAACAATATAAAAGGAGATGAAAACCAAAAGAAATTCAAATGGAAAAGTAAACGACACAAATGACTTATAGTGGTTCAGCCCCAATTGGATGATAATGACCTACGTCCACTTAGTGTTCTTGTTGATGTAGATTCTTAATACTGTGATCAATGAACTAGGGTTCATGAGTTTCACAAGCCCCGGGAGAATTACAACTTCGGTGAATAATCACACTAATTTTTCTCAGAATTCAAAGATTGAAAAGTCAAAAGTCCCTTTCCTTGAGCCATTTGATTCTTATTTATAGGCTCAATAAGGTTACATAGGCCAGTAGACCTTAATTACAATTAAGACTTACGTATCTAGGTAATAAAAGAAATTACAATTAATGCATAATTATAGAACTGCATAAATAAGGGAAAGTATGCCACCAGGTTGGTCGCACATAAGTATGATGTTTGTTAAACCAATAACTTTCTGGCCGATGGCCGAGCAGGATATATTCATTTAAAGCCGCCATGTGTTTGTCACGCATAGGTCAATCTTGCCACGTCATCTTGGGTCGTTTTGGGTAAACAAATGTATAATTCAAAATCATACTACTTTATTTCTTGTATTACTCGAGAGTAAAGTGGTTAGCTATTTGGAATTATGTGCTTTGGTGACTTGCTTCGTTTGGATTTTTATGCATGATTTGGCAAATTCCCACTAAGGCGTTCCTTTATGATAAAAATGCTCAGCCTTTACATATTTTTTTTCTTAATCGTGTGTGATTAGAAAAATGTCATATAAATGAGGACATATTAGTGAATATAATTTTATTGCGTGTATGAGTAGCAGTTCCATCAAATTATATCCAGTAAAATAATCAAAGCTAAGGTATAGAGACTCTTTTTACTGGGTGAAATAGATACTTTGATACCACAGAGAGTCCCAAGATACTCATTCTGCAGCCAACTTGCGTGTGTTATTATTTTTATTTGTCCCGAAGTGACATTAAATCAAAAAGAATTCTCTGTTATCAGTTTTGCTTGCTTTTTAGTTTATGGGACTTGCTGTATTAGATGAGATTTTGCCCCTATTGTTAATGAAATGCTTTGTTTATAGTGTGCCCCTGCCTTGAGTGGGGTCACCGGCAGCAAAGTTAATAATAAATATAAGAATGGTTTATAAGTACACCCTTATTCTCATGTATGTCCATTATCAGCAATTTGAATCCAAAAAAATCAATGAGCAAGTTTCAAGAACAATTAACAAGTGAATAAGCATAAGGCATAAGAATAATGGTCTAAAGTCACAAACATCACAACCAACCAAAAATCAAATATCTATTCAATTCAAAGGGGGTACGGACTAAGGCTGAGGTTACGAGAGAGTCCAGTCTTGGTCAAGCATGAAATTATTCAGTAATAATAATTATAATAATAAGAGGGTCTTATGATAACTAGGCTGAGAATAAGTGTACTTAACTAGGCTGAAATCTAAGGCCTGAATCCATCCATTCCACATATTGAAATTATAAATTGTAAAGCGTACAAAATCCACTCGAAACAGCTAGTACTACTACATCTGGAAGCTTGAAAATTCAACAATTTTTTAATGTGCAAAATGTGTGGAAAAGAGTTTACTTAGCCAGGTCATTTTTCAACATTATCTGATGTGGTAGCTTAAGATCCACATGATTTTTAAAAAAAAAAACAAACAAAAAAAGGTGTCGTAGAATGAATTCCAAGAAGTTCCAAAAGAAAGGAATTAATGAATCTAGAAAACTCTTCTGTAATCTTTTAACTTTTCAAATTATATAACACGTCATACCCTTTTCGGAAAGCAAATATTCCTGGCACAATTCCAAACAGCAAATCATTCACGGGTAAGATAATGATTTAAGTTGAAAGCAAATCCAGTTCGATTTTATTCATAAAAGACGGGCCAAATTAAGTTGTAAACGAAACAGGAAAAACAAATTCTAGAAGAGATCACCACATCTGGTGTGACCCTAAGTTCAAAAGTCAAACACAACTAAACTAAACAAACAAAGGGAATCTGAGATGTTGCTAGTAGTGCAAAGTATAGTGACAGACATCTCTTCAAAGTTTTGACAATAGCCCATTCGGAATTGGCTTCACAACTCCAGCATCTTTGCCGTCTTCTTTGGTATCCAACTCGGATGCATTTGGCGGGACGTCAACAGCCGGCGAGCAGTTAAAGAAACCGTGAGGCTGCACACAGAGACGGAAAGGAACAACATCAGATAAACAGCATCCACGCTAATTAAACAAGTTTTGTTGATAAAATAATAGTTCATAGAAAATGTTGTCAATTTTGTCGAGTTTGGACTTGTATGATACAGAAACAATACTTTTCCTTAATAGCATCAGTAAAACACGATGTTGGTAGCTCAAAGTGCACTTTTTCCAAAATATCATGAAGTTATTATTATCAATAAAATGTCAGTGAAGTATAAATAATATATCCACTTTTGCAACAAGTGTCGACAATTTTCATCTATATTTCTATCCTAGGTGATAAGAACGTATTTATGCATATGCAAGTGAAAAGGATGGAAATTCAACGACCGTGCTCATGATAGAAGCAATAAGGTTGTTGACGATGGATTACCATAAGCATAAAGCCAATGCGCTCCACCGGCATGACAGGCCAGTCTTCCAGCCGAGGAACATGTGTGATTCCAAACACGTACCTGCAATTTAACAGTCCCTTGTAAGTCAGTAGAAGAAAACAAAATTTTAAAATAATAATAATAATAATTGATTAAAAAAGACTAAATTTGATTAAAGGTGTGGGTCTTCTATAAATACAATAGTTTGGAAATCGCTACAAGGTAACACCCTAGCCAGAGAGAGGAAGGGGATGGTAGACAAACTAACCAAAGAACAATATCTGTCTCCTCCAATGATCGGTTTTTCTTAACCCAAGTGGCCAGACCTTCTCCAGCACGGGGATTTTGATTTGGAAACTCTCCCCCGGGATACATCTCACCACGTGCATATGGAGTAACCCAAAGATTATGCTTCAAAAAAGCAGCTCTTCTCAAAAACTTGGCCTCAGGACCAGCCAATGGCAAACAGTTTGAACCAGGCACTAGCTTATAGCCTGTGAAATGTCCAGTCCTATTAACAGTTCTGGTGTTCCTTACCTGACATATCAGATGGTATATATTGTCAGTCAGCACATTTAAAACTATTTAGTAACAGAAACAAATAAGAATGAACAGAGCCAAATAAGGATGTCTTACAATCCAATGGCGAGCAGCCAAAGGGTTACAGTCACGCATTGCCTCTAATTCAGATCTAAGAAGTGTTTCCTCGGCATAGAATGCATTATTGTGAACATTGTTCTCCCCAGGTTCTTCTACTTTAACATCCACCTCTACGACCTACAAAAATATTTAGAGAAGGGAAATAATGGTAAGAAAGCATTCTGTCTGTATTATCAGAACACAATCTGATATAAAACTTCATATACATGTATACAAAAAAATTGAAGGATTGCACAAACAAGGAGTTGCTGCATTTTTCACTTATAAGGGCTCCTAAAAAGACAAAATATTTTACCACAAACTATAGACAGCTCTGGGGTATTTTAAATTCATAGTAACAGCAGTTTACCTGATTGTAAGTTTCACCAGGTTTGCAGTCAACAGCCATATCCATACGAGCAACAAAGAAGTGTTGATGAACTGGCGCATATAATCCAGGTGCAATCATGGTACCATATTTTCGAAATTCTCCAGGCTGGAGTGCTCCTAAACTAAGTATGCCAGTAAGTTTAACTTCTGCCTCAATTTTCCCATCCTGCAATATCATGTAACTTGCATGTCAATGAAACTGACTGCATGGTTTAGAATCTTCCTGCAAAGCTTAAGCTGAACAAGAAAACAAGTGCAAGTAGTGGTTCGTGGAAATGTAGAATGGAAAGTAAAAACAAAATTATATCCTGGAACTGTACATTAGAAAATTTCAATGTATAGTCCATGATCAATCATGTGTCATGCAGAACCTCTGGTGATCATTTTATTCTGTATAGTCTAGAAGATTCTTCAACTTCAGAAGTGATCAAGGTCAAGTAGACACATGCTAATAATAGCCTCACTAAACACATTACACTGTTAATATATATCAAACATTGGGGTGTTTAACTTGCCTGATAGAAATGCCAGAAGAATCCATACTCATAATTAGCGACAGTGCAAATGAAAGACACTGTCAAACGCCTAGACCTTCGAACTTCAGCTAAACCAGTTCTCCAATCTTGATGTTTCCACAAAAGTCCATGATCCTCTTCATGCAAACATACACAGTTCTCTATAGTTTCAACACCTCCAGTGAAATTTGTGAAGTGGGCGTCAAAGTACTTGATATAGCCCAAACAATCACATCCCTGTGTTGGTAATTTCAGATCACTTTGGATTCAGTAAAAGAGAAAGTGAGATGCAAAGTCAAATATAATAAGCACTCAATAATAGTCCTCATACCTTCTTAAGAGAATGTGCATTTTTACCAAGGCCATCCTCCCCTGCATCAAAAGCATTTTTTCTGTAATGTGGGTCATTTGGATCTCCATACGGCACAACCATTTCCACAAAACTCAATCTATGGGCTACAGGCCTTCTCCCTCGACTACCATCAACATAGGCCACAGAATATATGATTAAACCCTCCCTGGGAGTAAATCCAATCCTGAAGTTCCACTGCCAGCAAACAAATAAAATAAGATTTCTTATTAACGCAGATAGAGCAAAAACTCACAAAAAATAAAATAAATAAAAATCTAAAACAATTACCTTCTGCCACTCAACAAAGTACCCATTGACACGAAAGCTTGGACCTTCAGGCTGAATAATTTGTAAAGGCTTCACATCACTTCGATCAACACCACCTCTTGATTCACCAGGAGTATAATTCCTCAGAGGATCGGCAGGAGGTAAGGGTACCAGTTTGCGGTCTTCAAACTCTATCACCACCATGTTTTGCATGTCAACAACTACATGAATTCCCTCAACTGGCCTTGCATAACCATTTTCCATAGGGCAGTCACTTTCAGTTCTACAGAATATCAGTGGCTTAGCAAGCCTACGACTAGGAGCATCAGCATCACTGTGATAGCCAACACACCTGAGACATGTGAAGACAATAATTAGCATGCTGTTGAAATGGAACCTCCAAGACGGTAGCAACTTAACTTACCAGGCATCAACCATCACAATATCCATGTCTTCAATACCTCTCTTCTTCATAGCCTCTCTAAAAGGAGGGAAGTCTTTCACAACAGCTTCACATTCAGCGTATTCCACAGCATCCTGAAGTTGGGTTGGAAACATGAGAAGAAGAAAAAATAAACAAGCAAAAAACAAAAACGTGAACTGTGCAACTACAAATCATTTAGTACACGTGCTAATCTGCAATACACCAGCTATGAAATAGGAACATAAATAAGCCTTTTACTTTATTCATGCTTTGTATTTTGTAAGTGAATAAACTTATGATACAAAACAAAATGGAATGAAAAGATCATTACCATGGGAGGCTGCACATCCGGAACTACTTGTGAGGAAATCACTTTTCCCCTATGGTGCCCTCCACGAGTTGCAGCGTGTACTTCTGAGAGCTCGACTATCCATGTGCTTGTCTCATTCGACTTCTTGTTGTAAACAACAAGTCTAGCTCGCCTTGCAGGGAGCTTGCTGGGAATCACAGGTCCACCTTTTGTTCTTGGAAGCAATGACGGCTGGAAAGGTGGGAAGAAATATGCATCTGCTAAGGCAACAACATGTTTATCTGGCTCAAGCAGAACCACCTCAACAAAGCGCATACTATCTCTGACCTGTAGTTAAAAAGAATAGACATTTAAACATACAAATATTACCTACCAAGAAGAAAAAGATAGCTAAAACATAAATTCTTAAGCAAACAAGGCATTGTGTAATTCACAAACCTCAGGGGTGGCTCCTGCTGCCCTGACCGTCGCAACTGCCACTGAGATCTCAGCTGCGGAAAGAGGATCCAAAGGATGGCTCGACTGAGCTCTTAACATGATTGGGATCCCTACAGCAACCAATTGAACAGACTAATTCAATCAAATTCGGCATATGCATTACTATTTAATAAAAGTAACAAATAAAGTGCACCATTATCAACTATACCACCAGAACTAACAAGCTTTAAACTATTCTTTTTTTTCTTTTTCCACTTTTTTTAGAATAAAAAATAACAATAACTATGATAAAAAGAACAAAACACATCATAAAATATAGATGTAAAAGAGCCATATCAACACTATCAAAGAAAACCAAACGGTATTCATCAACAACGATGAATTTTTTCCAAATTTCAGAGATTAAAAATAAATAAATCAAGCAGGTAGATTGATTTCTTTTTCTTTTTTCTTTTTGGAGATAAATAATGAGAAAAAGCAAAAGAAAACCTTTAGTTGAAAGAGTGGTGGAAGGTTCGGAAATCAAGGAGGACATAGCGATCTTCTTTGTGCGCTGATCATCGCGTAGGTCGGTGGAGGATATAGTCCAATCCTGAACGGCATTAGCCGAAACGACAGCGCCGTCACTGGCTGGAGCAGCGGAGACAGCAACAAGGGAGGAGGCGGTGGCGTCACGGTGAATGGGAGCAGAATCGGAGGATGGGAAGCAACAGGGAGAAGAACCACCCGTCGTCTTTTGCGAAGCTGGGGCCATTGTAATGGGTTCGCAAGCTCGCCAATTCCACCGAAATAAGTCTCAATACAATCCACTGACATACAGCACAAGTCTCTCTCACCTTTAAACGCTGCGTGGTTCCGCCAGCGAAAGGAAAAAAACTCCCGAGAAAAAGCGAAAACCAGCGAGAAAATCTCAAAAGAAACTCTTTCCAAGAAAATCGAGAAGAAAAGTTTGTAACTAACTTCGACGATCACCGAGCTAGGGTTTGGCTTAGATTGAAATGTGAATGATTTGCTTTCTGTTCTGAAACTCTGAGAGAGAAAAGGAGAAAAGAGAGAGAGAAAGAAAAACGTGAGCGAAGGACGAAAAAGGAGAAAGAGAGAGAGATTTGATTCACTGGTTATAGACAGAGGTGAAGAAGAAACGAAGAGACGGGTTTTATAGGGGAGACTACACGTGCATTACTCTCACTTGAGGCCTTTTTTTTTTTATATTTCTCTCCTTTTTTTTAATTTAAATTTAAATTTTCAAATTATGTTGATAAAATCCTTATTTTTATCAAAATCATGAGATAATGATCTGGCATGACAAATTTATTAAAAAAAACAATATTTTTATTTAGTTATAAAATTTGGCGTGGAAGCTAACAATAGTTTACACTACACAATCTATTTTTATTTTATTTTATTTTTGTTACGTGAGTTAATATAATATTATGACGGGGTAATGTGATTGTGAGGTGTTATTGAAAATAATGCTATCATATTTAATGAAAATTAACACGTTAGTGGGTACAAAAAAAAATGTTACTTATTTAATTTTCAAAATTTTAAAAAAAATGTTTGTTTGTAAAGGGGACTTATCAAGTGACCAATGAGATAAGTAAGAGTGAGTTTGATAGGGCGATCTGCTATTCTCAACTTTTGGTAAATGGCCATGAATTAGTGTCCAATATATGTTTTGATATTTGGCATGATAAGGCCTAATTGTGCATTGAAATTTTACATATAAGGACTCTGTCTTCTTTGTTATCTCCATTTTGGTCCTCACTCTCTGGAGTATAAGGACAACAAAAACTTTTTACTAATTATTATATTTTATTCACTAAATATACTATTTAAACTCTTGTCCATGGTGGTATAAAGCATATTCTTATTTAATGAGTTGATTGGTTTTTATTTTAAAAAGAATATTTAAAATTTTGATTGGCTGATTTTTTTTCATATAAAATAGAAAGAAAGAAAAAACTTAAACAATTCTTCAAAAAAAAAAACTTAAACAAAAAAAATGTACTTTTAAAATTGAGATTTGATTTTTTCAAAATAGATAAGGCCCACTTGTTGTAAAATTATTTTCAAATCTTAAACGAAATAAACTTTTTTTTTATTTAAATTTCAGATCTATATTTTTTTTTAAAGTTACATTCTTTAAAATAATAAGAATTTCATTACATTTTATTTCTATGTTATTTATTTATTTTATTTTTATTTTTAAATATGCTTGCTTCTATTATCAGAATTATGCTATCACAAATTTCAATGTATTTGTCTTTCATGTCCATGACATCTATAGTTATTATTCAATAATCCCATTAACATTATGGAATTAATATTTTAATTTAATTCCTTGAAAAGACCCAATTTGACATTTGTAAATTATTCTCATGCCAGTTGTGTTTTCGTCTTTCTTTTTCAGATCGAGTGAATTATTATTATTTTCTTAGAACTCTAATAATATTTTTTTACGCATTAATATTCTCTCATATATATCATTTAGTAAAAAGTAAAAACTAATAATGACTCATGAATTCATTAAAATCACAATTTACATGTTGTGAGCCATGAAAAAAATTATTCCATTTTTCTTCAACTTATATTTTATTTATAATTTATTCGCATCCACCTATTCAATCAAGTATAAGTTTAATATATATTTGGTAATTAAGAACTTATGTAGTTTCCATAGCCAAATATTCTATGTAGACATGTAGTTCTAGTTCCTAGGAATTGTGTGCTCTTAAAATCTAAAATTTTATATTTTCAAAGGTATAAATTAGAAATTAATTCATTTCTATATTTATGTATGTTCTTTTGTTAAGGATAATAGTACCATAAATGAAAGAGAGAGAGAGAGAGATTTGACATATTACCATTAAGTTTGTGAGTTTTGGTGTGATATAATAAAATAAAAATTTGGCCAACCAAGAGAAACCAACCCAAAAAAAAATCATTGTTTTATTTATTCTCCATAAAAAAAAATCTTGATTCAATTCGCATGACATTTTGATTATGTTATCTTCTTAAGTAGAAACACATGCATTGCATATATATTCCTTTCGCAGACGATCTATATGAATGTGATATCACAAATATAATAATCATAATAAAAAGAAATCCTTTGTAAGTAAAGTAATCATCAGAATCCTTGAATCCCTTTGGTAAATGATAAAGGTAGACTCTCATAAGTCAAATTGTGATATGTTACACAAAAAAGCAAGTCACAAATAATTAGTAAATTAATATATAACAAAATGGTAATAATGAAATTTAATGTATGAATTTGTTGATAGTGACACTCTCTATTAAGTCCAATCAACATAGGCTTATTTGGGAGTTCATTTGTAGTGGAGTAATGTGGTTGTGATTAGATGCCCACTTGATCATCATGATGCTTGTTTTTAATCAAAATCTGACTCATCACCACCTACTTCCACAACCCAAAAAGACATTCAAAATTAGTCAAATAACTAAATGACATTATTATTAATTATTTATATATATTTACCTCTATTTCATTAAAATAGATAAACTTTTTCTCCCACTATCTTTTTTCAACTAATTAATGTGTTTATTTTATTAATCACCCTTCTTTCTTTTTTCAAGTCTTAGTCATGTCATGTATTCTAAAAAAAAGTCTTATTCATGTCAATACTTCAAACTATAAACTTTTACATAAATCATAAAAAAATGAGATAAATATTCAGGTGTTATTATTTCATTTTTTAAATTAATTTAATAATTAAAAAATTGGAATTAAATCATAGTTACCAAAAAAAATTATATTGTATAAAAGATAAATTAAAATTAAAAATTTACAGCTGAAAAATCTAAAACTTCCCGAAACCAAAATCCATGAAAAATACTCAAATTTTTTTATCATAAATAATTTAATTTAATATATTTAAATTATTATTTATTCTGGTATGGATATTGTTGGAATTGGATTCATATTCATGAGAATTATCTATCCAAGCTTGAATTTATATAAGTATTAGATACAAACAAGGTGGAATGCATGTTTATTTAGTTTTATTTATAGAATTTATTAATTATTTTTAATAAATTTGTATCATTATCATATAAATTTTAAATAAATAAACAATATTATATATAAAAGAATGACATAAACATACCAAATGAAAAATCACACCAAAATATTGTTTATAATTTTTTTAAAATATATATAATGTGATAACATTTTTAAACATGATAATTTTTTTAATAAAAATTAAGATTATATATTATTATAATGATATTTTATAATATTTAAATTTACATTAATATAAGTATTAAATAGTATTATAATATTTGAATTCATATTAATATAATTAGTAAGAAATTAGGATTATATATTATTATTATAATAATATTTTATAACATTTAAATTTATATTAATATAATTATTAAATATCTAGTCTTGTATTATATATTATTATAATAATGATATTTTATAACATTTGAATTTGAATTTATGTTGATATAATTATTATCGTAACGTCCCAAAATCACTAATAAGGCTTAAGGGCCTTGATTAGCGTGTCGGGAGGGCATAATTGGTATGTGTGATTTAATGGTTTAATGCATGATTATGTGGCATGCATGATTAATATGATTATATGACTTCGTGACATGCATGTTTGTGAGTATTAGATATGCATGTGGGCCATTTATAGCTTATAAGGGCATATTTGTAATTTTGGCCCTTTCAGAGCATAAATGTGATTATATGTGATAAATTGTTTAGACCACATTATTATGTGGATAGATTAGTAGCATATGGCTCGAGACGATCCTAGTGAGCGGATTGGCGAAATAGTCACAGTAGAGTTTAATACCTGGCTCGGGGGAGCCTGGGGTATTTGGAAGGAAATTTAGTGGATATTTTGGGAACTATGGATATTGAATAAGTTTTTGGTGATTAATTAGTTATGATGGGATTAATTAGTTAATGATAGGAACACTTGAGGAATTAGCGAGAAATGGGAGCAAAATGACTATTTTACCCCTAGGAACAACTTGAGGATGAATAAACTTTAAGGGGTATTATGGTCTTTTAGAGGCTGAGAAATATACTTAGGAAAAAATAAGAATTCACCAGAAACTTAAAGAAACCTCTCAAAATCTCCTCTCTAGCTCCACCTCGCAGTTTCTCTCTCTCTCTCTCTCTCTCTCTCTCTCTCTCTCTCTCTCTCTCTCTCTCTCTCTCTCTCTCTCTCTCTCTCTCTCTCAAAATGCTTTGAAGCTAAGGAAGGAAAAATGGCAGAAGCTTAGGTCTTAAGCTGGTAATTTAAGCTGGAAAACATAGGAGAATTCAAGGATTTGGCTGGGTTTGGACTGGTTCAAGCTGAGGGGAACTAAGTTAAAGTCAGCCAGAGGATTCTGAGGAGATTAAGTCACCAATTCAGGTAAGATTTCAACTTTGATTCATTGAATTGAGCTGAGTAGTCTTAAAGCTTAGAACATGTATAATTCTGGGTTCTTAGGTATAAGTTAAGGGATGAATTGCTACTGAGTTGGGGTATAGACTTCAGTATGTATTGTTGTGATTTTGTGTTTGAATTGGGTGATTAGAAGCCTTGAATTCGTAGTTAGCTTGATTATGGGTGGGGAGGTTTATTAGGTGAAATTCTAGAGAAAGTTGGCTAGGAGAAACATGAGGAAAAACCTAGAAATTCTGGGTTCGAATAGGGCGCGCCGCGACCCAGCTTTGGGGCACCGCGGCGCATGTGCCCAGAAGAGCCTGGGTTGGCCTCTAACTTGGGGGCGCGCCACGACCCACTAAGCCAAGTCGCAACCCGCCTCCCCTATAGCTTGGGTTCTTGGTCTCTGTCTTGGGGGCAAGTCGCGACCCACTAAGCCAGGTCCCGACCCGCCTAGAGATTTAAGCCTTGGAGTGGTTTTTAGAATTGGTAAGGCTCGGGGGTTCGAACTTAGGTGCTCGGGACAATTTCTACTATCCGGTTTAGTAGAAATTAAGGTCCCGGAGGCTAGTTTCTATCTCCTAAGTATTTATTTAGGTTGGAAGTTAACAATTACCCATTGGACACTGTGACTAGGTTTATCGCCAAGGCTCAAGACTGAGGATCGTGCTCAGGACCACTCCATTATCTCCGTTCAAAATTAAAGGTAAGAAAACTGCACCCTTGTGCGGCTATGTTAGGACTGAGATTCCCTGTATTTGAATACATGTGTTGTATAACTATAATAATGCTATGTGAGCATAAAATGAACGGCCTAAAAGAGTCGGGGGCTGATAATTTGCGCACAGGACGCGGCTCAGCCACTATGAGCCGGGGTCAGCTAGATAAACACTAGACTCGACCTAAGTGAGCCGGAGTCAGTGGATTAAATATAGGGTGCGGCCTTAGGGCGTCGACCCTAAGTATTGCATGTTGATTGAGATGAATTGTTGGATATAAATGTTTACTATTGACAGCTTAATGTTATGGCTTGTTGAATATCCGGTTAACTGTCTTGTGAATTAATTGATTATCATCATTGATTATGTATTATTGCTATGGTTTTCTTGCTGGGCCTTGGCTCACGGGTGCTACGTGGTGCAGGTAAAGGCAAGGGTAAGCTAGACCAACCATGAGTTGGAGAGCTCTGGGGGCGAGGTGTACATTGTCAGCTGCTCGTCCACCACGGTCGATGGAAAGTACAGGGACAGAAGCCTAAAACTTGTATTTTTCCATTAGAGTGGCCACTGCTTGTATATAACTTTTGAGAGTTTGTAAATTGTCTTTTAAACCATGTTATTGGGATCCCATGTACCAAACATCTATTTTAATGAAAATTAACCGTTTATGATCAAAATCTCTTAACCCTAACCTGATTATGACTTTAGAATCACATTTTTATTCAAATGACTTAATTAGCAAGTCTTGCACTATTTCAAATACACAATGTAACGGTCTTGGTTATCTAGGGCATTACAATTATATATGTAATCTTATATTAAATATTATTATAATAATTAAATTTATATTAATATAATTAATAAATATTTATTTTTAATTAGTTTTAAAAGTATATTCTATTAAATATTTAGAATATTCCGTTAAAGTTAACCAAACAAATAGTTAAAACCAAGAATCTCTGCTATCTACACATTTTTATATAGAAGATATATATTTAGTATAAATTTAAAATTTAAAGTGAATAATATATTATATAATTAAATAAATAGATAATTTCAGAGATTATCTTTATTTTAATTGTTTATATAATATCTAAATTTTAAATTAATTTAAATTCTCTTATACTTATATAATATAAAATATGGGTTATTTTGTCTACAATACAACATTAAAATCTCCTTAGTGTAGGCTATGACAAAAGTGTGGTGCAAAATTAGGTGCTTACCACAAATAAGAATATACTTACATATTGTTGACGTTGTTTTTCGTCAACTTAAATAGTAAAGCAATTAAACAATGAAATTTTGGTGCAAATGAATGAAGAAGAAAACTAAGAATTTTTACGTGGTTCAGCAGTTAACTCTGCTTAGTCCACGAATCTTTTTTACTAAGACTTGGGAGTTTTCCTGGGAACTTTTCAGAGAAGAATTGCCCAGAGTTTTCTCTCAAGAAATTAGAAAATCGGTCTTTTACAAATGGTGCTTCCTTCTCTATTTATAGAGAAGGTTGTAGAATCCATTCCCACATATTTCAGGAAGATATTATGTAAATCAATTAATATAATGCATTAAATGATAGGATTTAATTGACATCCTACATACATGGAAACTTCCCATGATAATCGGGAACAGATAGCAGATTAAATGATATCCCTTAGATATAGGGATTGTACAACAATAAACGTGTTCAGACGTAACCGACTATCCCAGGTGATTGATCAAATCTTCGAGATCAGTAATTGGCATTGAGTTTGCCGAGACCATGAGTCATTCATGAGCTCACCGCCCAGCTTTGCTTATGTTCGGAACAAGTATATGTAGATGATGTTGCCACATTCGAGCTTTGACTTCCCGAGCTCGAGCCATCTCGCCTGAAGGCAGTTAGGGAAAAATATACACAATTGTCATTCCATGGCTTTTGCGAGCTCAGAGAACATTCGAGGCTACACATTCTCGTGGTCATTGTTTACTTCGAAGATGTCCGATGGTTGGATCATATGATGTCTGCATATGTTTCGAGCTCACACCTAACGAGCCCAATTTTCGGAGTCATAATTTCTTGTTTCGAAATCTGGGTGTAACATTTTTCCCCCTCAAAAGTATTAGTTCGAATCCTGTGAGAAGGAAACTTTTGAACTGTCCTTCTTTGAAACTGTATCATCAATTGTACTCAAGCGGACATGCGTCAGGCAGGTATTGGAGGATCAGAGTACTTGAGTATGTTTGCACCATGCCCACGTCTACTCATCTGCCACCTTTTTGCCGCCATTGCCACGCCAGTACCCATTCATCCGATCAGATACCAAATTCATCCAACGGCCCAGATTGATTCGTCGTTTGACATTATTTCGTGGCCTATAAATAAGTCCGTCGTCTTCTTCCTTTCATTTTTACGTCTTCGTGTTTTCAGAAAAGAGAGAAGAACAAAAAACCAGAACTCAAAAACTCATTTGGTTCTTGCATGTTCTCTAAGCCGAGGAAACAAAACAACGCTGGGTTGTTCGACTCTGTGAAATCGTTCTTGCAACCGATCCTTCGGTCATCGATTTCTCTGTTCCCACCAACCACACTATGTCATTATCTATTCTTGATCATGTACATTCTGTTTTTCCATGCATGTTTATGTTATAATAGCATTTTTGGACACCAGTTTAGCACTAGATTGCTTTAGTCAATGTCGTGTAATTTTTAGGCTCTTCTGAGATTACGGATTTCCAAACCCAGATTTTGCATAAATGATGCAAATATGGCTCTTTTAATGGGTTGTCTTGATTTTGAATATCATATCGTGTAGACCAAGAAACGGGGTATAAGATTAGGGTTTATAAATTGCATGCTTCCCAAAAATATGACTTTTCGAGTAACTGCCAACTTTTTCCCTAAAAATCCAAGATCTTTTAAAAATAAATCCACTTTCCCCCTTTTTCGTCAAATACACGCTCGGGGCTTGATTCTTTTGATAGCTAAAGTTTCCTCCGAACTTGATCTCGTTCTTTTAATTGAGCTTATTCGATGGTCTCGAGCATTCGAGCTCAGACCATTTCGATTTTTATCCTCAATTTCTTGTACGTCTGGCCCTCACCATTTTTCTTTCTTGCTAGATGTCGCAGAATTTGGAAAAGCGATGGGGGTCAATATTTGCGATTCCTTATTCGCCGACAACTCCGAGCCTGGAGTCACCCTTTACTTGGAACCAGCGGCTGATTAGAGAGCACGAATTGAAGTGTGAGCAAGAGGATATTCGAGCTCATTTTCGACGCTAGATCGACGAGGTCGAAGAGAGAAAAAGGAAGAGACTTAGGGTCGCAATCTATCCAAACCCAGACCCCGAGCCTAGACCAATCCCCCTCGAATGCTAAGATGAAGAAAGGTCAATCCGTGCGTGAGCATGTTTTGAACATGATCAGTGTACTTCATGAAGCTGAGACGCATGGAGCAGTCATGGATGAAAAGACACAAGTAAGCATTATACTTGAGTCTTTAACTCCTGCTTTTTCTACATTCACAACAAATTATGTCATGAACAAATTGGAATTTAACATGACACAATTGTTGAATGAATTACAAACTTTTGAGTCTTTGAACAAGACAATCTCAAGTCAGGCTGAAGCAAATGTTGCTGAAGCAAAACCATCTTCTTCTAAGAAGAAAAGGAAAAGCAATAACAATGACTGCAAACCTAAAAAGGACAATCCGAAAAAGGCAAAGAAGTCATCCAAGGCACCCGAGAACAAAAAGAACAATGACCCCAAACAAAAGGCACCCAAAGGAAAGTGTTTCCATTGTAATGTCGATGGTCATTGTAAGAGAAACTGTCCAAAGTATCTCGCCGAACTGAAAGAGAAAAAGAAAGGTAAATTAGATTTACTTGTACTCAAAGCTTGTATGGTGGAACAAGATAAATTATCATGGATAGTTGATTCTGGTCCACTAACCATGTTTGTTCTTGTTTGCAGATACTTGAGTGCGCAAAGCAGTTGGAGTAAGGAGAGATGACTATGAGAGTGGGAAGTGGAGCACTTGTTTCAGCTAAAGCATGTGGAACAGTCCGTTTAAATTTTAAGAACAATTTTCTAGTTTTGAATAATGTTTTATTTATTCCTAAAATTACTAGAAACATTATTTCTTTATCTTTGTTACATGAACAAAATTTTGGCATTTCTTTTAGTAATAATATGATTTTTATTTCAAGGAATGGGAACAATATTTGTCATGCAAAACAAAAGGATGGACTGTACATGTTTAATCCAGTAGAAAAATCGCTCAATAATTCTGAATTATTTAAAGTAGCTATTCCACAAAGTAACAAAAGACAAAAGGTTTCTAAAGAAAATGACATGTATCTTTGGCACTTAAGATTGGGTCATATTAGTCTAGATAGGATAAACCGGTTAACTAAAGATGGACCTTTAAGGGAACTAACAGTTGGAACCCTACCGGTTTGTGAATCCTGTTTAGAAGGAAAATTGACTAAACGACCTTTCACTTCGAAGGGAAATAGAGCCAAAGAACCACTAGAGCTTATACATAGTGATGTATGTGGTCCAATTAATATTCAAGCTCGAGGTGGTTATGAATATTTTGTCACATTTACTGACGACTATTCTAGATACGGTCATGTTTACCTAATGCTTAAGAAGTGAGAAACTTTTGATAGGTTTAAAGACTTCAAAGCCTTAACTGAGAAGCAATTAGGTAAATCTTTAAAAAACACTCCGATCTGATCGTGGTGGTGAATATTTTGATTCTGAATTCAAAGATTTCTTGCTGGAGCATGGTATTCTATCCCAACTCACAGCATCTGGAACACCACAACAAAACGAAGTTTCAGAGAGAAAAAACCGGATCCTGTTGGACATGGTCAGGTCTATGTTAAGCTACTCTTCACTTCCCTTATCATTTTGGGGATATGCATTTCAAACAGCTAACTACATTTTGAATGTAGTTCCGTCCAAAGCTGTGACAAAGACACCACTAGAACTATGGAATGGAAATAAACCTAGCTTACGACATTTCCGTATTTGGGGTTGTCTTGCTCATGTGCTAAGACCTAAATCTGGAAAACTGGATTCAAGGTCTGAGGTGTGTATATTTGTGGGCTATGCTCCAGAAATAAGATGTGGATATTTCTATAGCCCAAGTGATCAAAAGGTATTTGTTTCAACAAATGCAACCTTTTTAGAACACGACTATATGAATGATTTTAAACCTTGGAGCAAAGTAGTTTTAGAGGAACTAATGACAGATAAAATTTCATCTCCATCTTCTTCATCAGTTAATGATAAAACAACCAAGGAAACCACAATTCCTTAAAAGGAAAAACCAGTGCAACTTCGTAGTGGGAGGATTGTGAGACAACCTATTCACTACGAACATGAGGCACGCATTCTTGTATCAGATACTGAAAAAGACGATCCATTGACTTTTAAAGAAGCAATGGAAGACCCTGATGTTGATAAGTGGCAAGCTGCCATGAATCAAGAAATGGAATCAATGTATTCCAATTCAGTCTGGAAACTTATAGCTATGCCTAACAATGTTAATGCCATTGGATGTAAATGGATCTACAAGAAGAAAAGGGGTGCGGATGGAAAGGTAGAGACCTATAAAGCAAGGCTTGTGGCCAAAGGCTACACATAGAGAGAGGGTGTGGACTATGAAGAAACATTTTCTCTTGTGGCCATGCTTAAGTCCATTCACATATTTTTATCCATAGCTGCCATCTATGATTACGAGATATGGCAAATGGATGTCAAGACAACCTTTCTGAATGGCCACCTTGATGAAACCATTTATATGGAACAACCAGAAGGGTTTATTAAGAAGGATCAAGATCAAAAGGTATGCAAGTTGTTGAAATCCATATATGGATTGAAACAAGCATCAAGATCTTGGAACTTAACATTTGATGAAACTATTAAAACATATGGTTTCGAACAAAATGTTGACGAAGCATGTGTTTATAAATACATCAAAGGGAAAGTTGCGGTTTTCTTAGTTCTTTATGTTGATGATATCCTACTCATTGGAAATGATGTAGAGACATTATCAAATGTAAAGAAATGGTTGGCTGACAAATTCCAAATGAAAGATTTGGGAGTAGTGAGCTATGTTCTAGGCATTAAAATTCTAAGAGATAGAAAGAACAAGCTCCTAGCACTTTCACAAGCGAATTATATTGATAAAGTGCTTGAAAGATTCTCTATGGAGAATTCCAAAAATGGTTAATTGCCGACCAGACATGGAATTATTCTTTGCAAAGATCAGTGTCCAAAGACACCACAAGAGCAAGAGGATATGAGAAAGTATCCCCATGCATCAGCTGTAGGGAGCCTAATGTATGCAATGTTATGTACTAGACCTGACATATGTTATGCAGTATGGATTGTCAGTCGTTATCAATCAAATCCAGGTTTGGAAAACTGGATTGCGGTGAAACATATTCTCAACTATCTCAGGAGAACGAGAGACTATATGCTAGTATATTCGGGTAGTGACCTCGAACCTACTGGATACACTGACTCAGATTTTCAATCTGACAAGGATAATAGAAAGTCTACTTCTGGGTCAGTATTCACTCTTGGTGGTGGAGCAGTTGTCTGGAGAAGCATTAAGCAATCCAGTATAGCTGATTCAACCATGGAAGTTGAATACATAGCTGCTTGTGAAGCAGCTAAAGAAGCAGTTTGGTTGAAAAAGTTCTCCACAGATGTGGAAGTGGTTCCAGAAGTGGAGAAACCACTTGTTCTTTATTGTGACAACAGTGGAGCAGTGGCTAATTCTAAAGAACCAAGAAGCCACAAGAGGGGAAAGCATATAGAGCGCAAATACCAGTTGGTCAGAGAAATCATACATAGAGGAGATGTGTCCATTCTGAAAATCACATCAGAACACAACCTGGCAGACCCGTTCACGAAGACACTTCTTGCAAAGCAATTCGAGGGTCATGTATGTAATATGGGATTGAGAGAAATGCCTCACTTGCTTTAAGTACAAGTGGGAGATTGTTAGGAGTGTGTCCTAAAAGCATGTATAAGACATTTGTTATTTCTGTAAATAAATAAATACAATGGTTTATTATTATTGTTATATTTATATTATTAAATTATTGTTTGAATAATTTTGTAAATATCAGAAAAATTCCATATTCATTATTGAGGATGTGATCTTGTATTAGTACGAGAGAATTAAGATCACATGAATGAATAAAAATAGTCAACAACAACAAATTAAAGTTATGGAATTCTTTAATTGGGGTTGTAAGTACGGTGTGCTGAGTATCATGTTGATACAAATAATCTAGATTCGAATTATTGATGTGGTAAGACATCTCGGTAAATGTGCTTTATATAATATGATTATATATGACATGGACCGATATGAATAAAAATCTTTATCCAACATCCATTTAACAATAACGACTTGTAATTCATATCATAACTGATGATCATTTATAGATCAACCTAAATCATGAGTGTTCATGAATTCTTATTCATGTTTATTAAATATTTTGATTCATTCGTTAAGGTCTCTTCATAGAATGAGGCTAATGACTTTTGTTTTGGAGATTTAATATCATAGATGGCTGGGAACATGTATCAACAACAAGGAATCTAATCTTTCCTAACAGATTGTATATTAGTTCCCTTAAGGGTTAATTCTGGAACTGAATGATTTTGAGCTCAAATCTATAATTAGATTATAGATTAATTATTCACTAGTGAATTAATGGTACTTAAGGAATAAGAAGTAAATTAGAAAGGTAAAATGGTAATTCTTCCATTCTAATTTATGAACTAATTAATTAGAGGGTTGAACTATTATAAGATGGTTATATCAATGGACGACTTAAGATAAGATTTCTGTAAAAGTATATCTATAACATAAAGAGTGCAATTATGAATTATAGTGGAGAAATATCAGAATTAATAAATTAACTATTAAAATTAAATAATTTAATTATTTAGTTTCAATTTATTGGAGCTTAATGTTATAGGTCCATGGTCCCCAAAATGACTCAAACAAACACTAACAAAGGTAAATACAAAAATGGGCAAAAGGACTTATTTGATAAGTAAAATATTTTTCTATGCATCAAACATAATTATTGTATAATTATGTGCAATTAATTAATTATTTGATTTAACAAAAATATAATTAATTTTGAATTAATTTATTTTTGGGAATTTTGGTGTTTAAATAATAAGAAAAAAAATTGGGAAAAATTATATGCCATCCCTGGCATGTGGTACACGTGTAGCACAGTGAACAGTTACTGTGCTACACGCATAAGAGACTCTGAGTAGTTTCTTGGTTCCACAATTTTAGTTATTTAAATATTAAATAAATAATGAGATATTGTAATATGATTAAAATATTATTATTTAAACATAATCTGATAACTGATTAGTTATTTTCAAATTGTTTAAAATAACTATTTTTTTTTAATATATTGGATATATTAAATATAGGATATCAGCTTTTCAGAACGTAACTTTTTCAGACCAACTCGTACAAGGTCTTGTTAGCCCTGAGGGTGCTTTATCATGAGCTAAAGTGGGAAGGACCTTCACCAAAAGAGATTTTGTATCTCTTTTGCTTGAAAAGCAATCCCTCCCAAGCCTGTGGAGGAGACAGTTTTTACTATCTCTCGAGCTATCCCCGGGAGAAGAAAATCTTTGAGGACCTGCTGAACCATCCTCCCAACTTCAAGGTGGCGTTCTTTTGGATGGACGGCCTGAATCCTTCCAGATATTATTCGTTCAGACGAATCCATAAGTATAGGATCTCTTTCCTCTTATGCTCAAATTTTGTTTAAGCTCGATCCACTCATAATGTATTCCGTGTTCTTAGCCAACTATCATCGCCCTACTCCCACAGACGCAATGAGGGAGCATAAAGAGGCTTTATTCCAGCTTCCTTACGGCAAGCGATCTCTGTCCTATCTTCTTCATGAAGATAATCTTCGAGCCTGTGGTCTCCTAGGGAAGGATCAATCCACAAACAATAGAGCCTATAGGAAGTACACAAAGTGGGAGTTTGTGCCTCTCCCCACTAGCAACCTTCCTCCGAGGCACAGTTCTAAGGCACGATCCCCAGCTCACCGTCCCAGGAGTCCGGGTTCAGGGAATGATGCTAACGATGAGGCATCAAGCTCGAGTGATAGAGATAAAGTCATTCTCAGCTCGGCCTTGTGGTCTCCTTCCCTCCTTAAGCATCCTTAAGCATAAACCCGACACCTTGGTCTTGTGTGAAGATGATAGGAACCACTTTTATGTATGGTCCTGGGTAGATGAGAGGGTCCATAGGTTTGATAGCTAGTTAGGGAAATATGATACGATGTATAGTCTGAACGAGGTTTGGGATGGAGTAGCCGTACAATATGGGACAAACGATTATAGGGACCATTCGAGGTTGACTTCCACATATAGGGAAGGGACTCCCCCAGCCTTCTCTGAAGAAAGGGGAATTTCTTGGTCGCCAAGCACGAGCTCGGGGGAGAGTTCCAGTTAGGTTCCTTGTCACTTGACTTTGATTCCTTAATCTGTATGCATTATGCTAATTTTTGCTTCTTGAGATCGTTTTCTAAGGTGATTTGATTGCGTAGGTACTATGGACTCTGATCTCAAGAACGCGCTCGCCAGGGGTGAGGGGGCCAAGCAGAGTAAGCGTCTAAGAGCCTCGCAGAGGTCTAGTCGGCCTGCTAAGGTCCCCAAAAAGACCGAGGTGACTCCTCCCCCAGCTTCTACTGTTCCGAGCCCGGTAGCAGACCCTACTTCCCAGGTTGATGCTTCCACAACAGATGTTCCTCCCTTGCCTTCCACAACAGATGTTTGTCCCCTGCCTCCTGCCATCAAGATCCTCCCAACACTCAGCCCATCTCCTAAGAAACTGGCGATGAAGGGGCACTTGTTGTCAATTTCTACTCACGTTGATGAGTATGTCATCGAAAACGCCACCAGGACCCATGGAGCCACACTTGGCTCAGACGTCCTGTCTCGGGTAGGCCAGAGCATCAGTAGCTTTGAGGCTCCCTAGTGGTAGTTTTTGGTCAATACTTGGGACTGCAACACCCTTTATGATAAGAGTGTCGAGCTCGCTGCTGCGGTAACTTCTCTTACCTTATTATTTATTGTAGTTGTGCTTAGTGTATGTTCTAACTTGATTTGTTTGTGTGTTAGTCTCTTACTGCATTTGCTCAGCTAAATTACAAGCTGAACAACAAGGTCCACTCGAGCATGTCCTATGCTCAGGAGGCGAAGGATCTCCAGCTCAAGCTCGCAGACGAGTACAAAGCCGCGAAGTCAAAACTGGAGGCTGAGGTCAAAAAGATGAGCTCTAGGGTTGAGGAGCTTGAGAAGATGAATGCAGAGCTCGAGGAGGTGAAAAATAAGCTCAAAGAGAAGAGCTCCAAGGTAGAGGAGCTTGAGAAGATTAAAGAGAAGAGCTCCAATGTAGAGGAGCTTGAGAAGATCAATGCCAAGCTTGAGGAGGAGAAAAAGGCCACATTCGAGGTGATGGAGGATGAAAAAGCTCGTCTTCTCGAAGAGTTCAAGCAGAGGAAGGATCAGGCTGTTGACACGGCCATGTACAGGATCTGGGCCAGCAATGCCGATCTCGATACCAGCTTCCTAGGCTCTTTAGAGGCCGAGCTTGTGGCCAAATGGCAAGCTCGATTAGATGAGGAGGAAGCTACTCGAGAGGATAGTCATGCTATTCGTCCTGGTGAGGGTATTACTCTCGATGATGCGGAGAAGGCTAAGGAGGATGCTAAGAAGGCTAAGGAGGGTGTTCCTACCGCCTAAACTGTTGGTTTTTATTGATCAAATCAGAGATTATGCGCAGCGGAACAACAATCAAATTGTCAGATTAATCCCATAAGATTTCTAGAACTACTTCTTCACACTCATATATATATTGAATCAAGGACAAGAATAGAAACATTACCTCAGGTTCTTCCTTGCTGCTATCTTTTCGTATGGCTGAATCCTTGAGATCTCACACCAAGATCTTCCAAAATGTTCTCAGTCACACAAAGAACGAGCGTGGGCTCGCTATACAAATAATAGGCAATAACTATTTATCAGATATTCTCAACACATGAGATCTGATAAAGTTTGGACCTAGGTTTTGTGAAGAACAATGACCTTTGTTTTTGTTACTGTTCTCTTTTCTCTGAGAGAATCCTAGATATTTTTCTATCCCTGAAAAACTTACGTTATGTGAAAACTGATGTCCCATATTTAATAATATCCAATATATTAAAATATTTGTTATTTTAAACAAATTCAAAATAACTGATCAGTTATCAGATTTTTGTTTAAATAATAATATTTTAAATCAAATCAAAATATCTCATTATTTATTTAATATTTAAATAACTAAAATTGTGGAATCAAGATACCAAGTCTATCTCTTATGTGTGTAGCATAGTGCCTGTGCACTGTGCCACACGTGTACCACATGCATGTGCAGGCATGTGATTTTTCCCAATTTTATTATTATTTAAATACCAAAAATCCCAAAAATAAATTAATTCAAAATTAATTATATTTTTGTTAAATCAAATAATTAATTAATTACACATAATTAAACAATAATTATGTTTGATACATAGAAAAATATTTTACTTATCACATAAGTCATTTTTGCCCAATTTTTGTATTTGCCTTTGACTGTGATTGTTTGAACCATTTTGGGGACCATGGACCTATAATATTAAGCTCCAATAAATTGAAACTAAACAATTAAACTCTTTAATTATAATAGTTAATTTATTAATTCTGATATTACCCCACTATAAATTCAGAACTGCACTCTTTATGTTATAGATATACTTTTACAAAAATCTTTTTCTTAAGTCGTCCATTGATTTAACCATCTTACAATAGTTCAACCCTCTAATTAATTAGTTCATAAATTAGAATGGAAGAATTACCATTTAACCTTTCTAATTTACTTTTTATTCCTTAAGTACCATTAATTCACTAGTGAATAATTAATCTATAATCTAATTATAGATTTGAGCTCAAAATCATTCAGTTCCAGAATTAACCCTTAAGGGAACTAATATACGATCCGTTAGGAAAGATTAGATTCTGTATTGTTGATACATGTTCCCAGCTATCCATGATATTAAATCTCCAAAACAAAAGTCATTAGCCTCATTCTTTGAAGAGACCTTAACGAATGAATCAAAAGATTTAATAAACATGAACAGGAGTTCATGAACACTCAGGATTTAGGTTGATCTATAAATGATCATCAGTTATGATATGAATTACAAGTCTTTATTGTTAAATGGTTTTTGGATAAAGACTTTAATTCACATCGGTCCGTGTCATATATAATCATATTATATAAAGCACCTTTACTGAGATGTCTTTCCACATCAATAATTCGAATCTAGATTATTTGTATCATTATGATACTCAGTAAACCGTACTTACAACTCCAATTAAAGAATTCCATAACTTTAATTTGTTGTTGTTGACTATTTTTATTCATTCATGTGATCTTAACTCTCTCGTACTAATACAAGATCGCACCCTCAATAATGAATATGGAATTTTTATGATATTTACAAAATTATTCAAACAATAATTTAACAATCTAAATATGACAATAATAATAAACCATTGTATTTATTTATTCACAGAAAAAACAAATGTCTTAACATGCTTTTAGGACACACTCCTAACATAAACCTCGATCCTGGGCTGCGTCCCTCTGAGACTTTTGTAATAGTTTTTACCTTTTGCTTTTTATGCCCTTGAGGCAAAAACAATTTACAGCTCGTAAAAGAGCTATTTATGATATTTGTAATACTATATTTGACTTTACTTTAATATTTTTTCTTTACATCTCTTGAATCGAAATATTTCAAGCAACTTATATTAAAAGTTTGCCTTTATGTTTGCTTATTCATACAAACACATGTCGGATTTAAGCTCGAGCTTCCATGCGTTCTCGCATAGTTTGTTCGATACATCGACGTCCGATCTCGTTATTTGTCAAGGTCAGAACTTAATTTTACCACGCACTCGAAAGTGCTTACATGGTGTGTAAGATAAGTAGTTTAGTTGTATTATGCTTTTCTAGTACTTTTCCTCGTCCTTGGATAGCTCCCCGAGGTTGTGAGGTTGAAACTTTTGTTGCAAAATACTCCAGCCATGGTGTTGACTTAGCTCGTAGTAGGTTAATTTTTTCCCACTTGTGTCGATCAATTTTAGCTAGTTTGTTCCAAATCTATTTAGGTTGTGTTTGGTTCGTAATCCATACACTTGTATATTTTCGATCTAGTTATATCCGGATCGTACTGGTTTGCGTACCTAGTCATATCCAGACACTTTATTTTATATAATTTGGATATGTCCAAATTTTAGCTCGCGCATTTGATTATATCCAAACACTTTTAATAATCCGGTTATCTCCAAATTATCTTAGCTCACGCATTTGGTTATATCCAAATACTTTAATTTTAATAATCTGGTTAACGATCCAGACATTTGCTTGCTTTATTTTCGAGCAATTTTTTCAAACTTATGGTATGTATACCCTTGATGCCCCCTTAATATCCTATGAGTGTGACCATAGGTTATTAAATTAAGAGAGTTTGAAAAAAATACAACATATTGAGACGAAAATGAAGTTTATTCAAAATTGAATAATTTAGAAGCTTAGTAAAGATAAATAAGCATGGTTACAAGAGACATCATTCCTACACTATTTTGATAGTAAGGTCGTAGATGTTTGCCATTCCATGCTCGCGATACCAATTCCTCGTTCAATCTTGCCAATTTGTAGATGCCAGGTCAAATAACTGACTCGATTTGATAAGGCGTTTCCCAATTAGGCCCGAGCACACCAGCGGCTGGGTCCCGTGTAGCTAGGAACACACGCCTTAACACCAAGTCTCCCAATCTGAATTTCCTGTCCCGAACCTTTTTATTGAAATATCGGGTAGCTCGCTGTCGATATGCTGCATTTTTTAGTTGAGCTTCGTCCCGTTTTTCTTCGATCAGGTCTAGACTTACTTTGAGTTGGGATTGGTTCGAGGCCTGGTCATAAGCATGGCTATGAATAGTGGGTATTTCAACCTCAATTGGTAACATGGCCTCGCATCCATATGCCAGAGAAAAAGGGGTATGTCATGTTGAAGTGCGAGCTATGGTTCGGTAGGACCACAAGACTTAGGGCAACTCCTCAGGCCATTTTCCCTTAGCTTCTTCCAATCTCTTTTTCATAGAACTTTTTAGAGTCTTATTTACAACTTCGACTTGTCCATTTTCTTGGGGATGGGACAGAGGAGAAGCTCTTTATTATCCCATTTTTCTCACAAAAATTGGTAAACAGTTCACTGTCGAACTGAGTACCGTTATCTAATACTATCTTCCTTGGCATTCCATATCGGTAGATTATGCTCTTCACCACAAAGTCCAAGACTTTCTTTTAGGTGATCGTTGCCAGAGGTTCGGCCTCGATCCACTTTGTAAAATAATCTACCGCGACTATTGCATACTTAACTCCACCTTTGCCAGTTGGCAACGAGCCTATGAGATCAATTCCCCAGACTACAAATGGCCATTGGGAGGTCATCATAGTTAGCTCAGAAGGTGGAGCTCGCGGGATTATGGCGAACCGTTGGCATTTATCGCATATAATTTTCTTTGATAGGTTATGCCCCCCAGTGTGGTCCCCACAGAATCCTTCATGTATCTCTTCTAGGATCTTCTTGGCCTTGGGTAGAGTTACACATCGGAGTAGTGGCATAGAATATCCTCTCCGATATATCCTTCCTTCCACAATAGTGTATTTGGGAATCTGATACATCAGTTTCCGAGCCTTATTCCGTTCTGCTGGGAGAATGCTGGTTTCAAGGTAATCAACTATTGGGGTCATCCACGTTGGCTCAGAGTTAATCATGCTGACATCTTCCTGTTCAGGCTCGCTCATACTGGGTGTCGACAAATGCTCGATTGGCACAACATTCAGCTCGTCGACTTCGGTGGATGTGGCGAGCCTGGCTAGGGCGTCTGCGTTTGAATTTTGCTCTCGGGGAACCTGCTCTATTGTTAGAACTCGAAATGTTCAAGTGCTGTTTTTGCTTTTTCTAAATAAGCAGCCATCTTTGTTCCACGAGCTTGGTATTCCCCTAAAATTTGGTTGACCACCAGCTGCAAGTCACTGTAGCAATGTATTGCCTTAGCTTTGAGTTCCTTGGCTATTCAGAGTCCGGCCAATAGAGCCTCATATTCAGCCTCGTTGTTAGATGCTTCGAAGCCAAACCTTAAGGCAGAGTGAAATTGACTTTTTGTTAAAGTGATCAATATAATTCCTGCCCCCGACCCATTCTCGTTGGAGGACCCATCGACATAAAGTTTCCACAGCTCGCGGGCTGGGGTTATAACTTCATTGTTAGTCATTCTAGTACATTCCGCTATAAAGTTTGCCAAAGCCTACCCTTTTATGGTTGTTCTCGAATGATAAGTGATTTCGAATTGTCTGAGCTCAACAGCCCATTTTAATAATCGGCCCGAGGCTTCTGGTTTCAACAAGACTTGTCGCAGTGGTTGGTTAGTAAGCACGTGGATGGGGTGTGCTTGGAAGTAAGATCGGAGCTTTCGAGATGAGTGGATTAGGCTGAGAGCCAACTTCTCCATTAATGGGTATCTCAATTCTGCCCCCAGTAACCTTTTGCTGACATAGTACACTGGTTTTTTTACCTTTTGATCTTCTCGGATGAGCACGGCGCTGATGGCATGCTCGGTTATAGCGAGATATAGGTACAAAATTTCTCATGTGATAGGCTTCAACAAGATAGAAGGTTCTGCGAGATGCTTCTTGAGGTCCTGAAATGCCAGCTCGCATTCCTCTGTCCACTCGAATTTTTTGCCCCCCCTCAGAAGGTTGAAAAATGGAAGACAGCGGTCTGCAGATTTCGAGATAAACCTACTTAATGTCGTCATTCGTCCAGCCAAACTCCGGACATCTTTATGTTTTCGAGGTGAGGGCATGTCAATTAACTCCTGGATCTTGTCAGGATTAACCTCTATTTCCCGCACGTTCACAATGAAGCCCAGGAACTTACCCAACGATACTCCAAAGGAGCATTTATGGGGGTTGAGCTTCATGTTGTACTTTCGTAGCACGGCGAAACATTATTCGAGATCGTCCACATGGTTTTTGTTATGTTTAGATTTGACAAACATATCATTAACATACACTTCCATGTTATTATATATCTGCTCGGAGAACATCATATTTACAAGCCTTTGGTAGGTGGCTCCAGCACTCTTGAGTCCGAAAGGCATGACATTGTAACAATACAGCCATTTATCTGTCACAAAACTCGTATGCTCTTGGTTCGGGGCATGCATGGCAATCTAGTTATATCCAGAATAAGCATCCATGAATGACATAAGTCTGTGCCCGGCTGTGGCATCTACGAGTTGGTCGATTCGAGGTAAAGGAAATCAGTCCTTTGGACATGCCTTATTGAGGTCAGAGTAATCAATACAAGTCTGCCACGTTCCGTTAGGTTTTGGAACTAGTACCGGGTTGGCGACCTAATCAGGGTAGAAGGCATCTCGTATAAATCGATTCGCCTTTAATCTGTTGACCTCTTCCTTCAGGGCTTTCTTCCTGTCATCATCCAGAAGTCTTCATTTTTGTTGCTTCGAGGGAAGCTCTTATCAATGTTAAGGACATGGCTTATCACATTCAGACTTATCCCTACCATGTCCGAATGTGACCATGCGAAAATATCCTAGTTCTTCCTCAGGAAGCAAATTAATTGTTACTTTGTTTCTTCCGGAAGGTTTTTCCCTACCTTCACAATTTTTTAGGGATAAACCTCTTCGAGCTCTTCTAGAGCTCGAGGTCAGCCCTTTCTTCTATTCTTAGTTCGATCTCTTCGTCTATCTCGAAGACTGTCCCATCCTTACTTCGAATTACTACAAGTTTTTGTGCACTTGTCTGCTTTTTTCCCCTCACGGAAATGCTGCAGCATTCCCTTCCCGCGAGCTGGTCCCCTTTCAGCGTCCCAGTGCCACTAAAAGTCGGGAACTTGATGGCAAGGTGCCTAACGGATGAAACTGCCCCCAACCCTACTAGGGCAGGTCTCCTGAGCAGTACGTTGTAGGCCGATGGAAGATCCACCACAACGAATTCCATCATCTTGGTTGTCGAGACTGGGAAGTCTCCCAAGGTTACGGGGAGTTCGATGGATCCCATACAGGCAATCCCTTATCCTAAAAAACGGTACAATGTCGTTGCACATTCCTTTAGGTCGCGAAGCGCGAGTCCCATCTTTTCTAAAGTGGCCTTGTAGAGGATATTTACTGAGCTCCTGTTATCAATTAGGACTTGGTGTACCCTCTTATTTGCAAGCAAAAGGGTTATGACCAACGGGTCATTATGAGGGAATTGTACATGGGATGCGTCATCTTCAGTAAAAGTTATGGGTTGAGATTCAACCCTTTGTTATTTTGGAGCTCTGGGTTCGGGTTCGTAGGGAGACCCGTCACTAGTTTTCAGCTCATTCACATATCTTTTCTGGGCGTTCCTGCCCGTTCCTACAATATGTGGTCCCCCGAGATGGTTATGACATCTTCTCCATCAATCAGGGGGGGGGGGGGGGTCGTTCGTCCTCCCTTGCTCGGGAGTTATTATTCTGGGCAGGTGTTACTACTGCTGCCCTCTCTAGCTAGTAGAAGCCTGATTAGGGTTCTAGTTTTTTACATACTACCTGAAATATCCTCTCGAGATCAATCCTTCGATCTCATCTTTTAGTTGCCTGCATTCATCGGTTGTATGTCCGATATCTCTATGGAATATACAGTACTTGTTGGAGTCTCTTTTCGCCTTTTAGTTTCTCATGGGGTCAGGCCGTCTGAAAGGGACCTGGTTTTCATTAGCCAGGTAGATATTCTCCCGAGACTCACTGAGCTCGGTATACACCTTGTATACGGAGAAATACCCTCCCCTTTCTTCTTCTTTACCCCCTTCTCCTCGGGATTATTCCCTTCATTTTTATTTCTTTTAGAAGGGTTGTCCCCAGAAGGTTTTGAGGTCGTAGGATCCGCCGAGATCGAGGCAGAGTTTGTGTTTATTGTTGTAGTTATGGGCTGAGAGGTCATATTCAACGCTGACCTCGCCTCTTCTACATTAACAAACCTCTGAGCTCGTCGATTGAACTCGATTAAGGACCTTACTGACTTCCTTTGCATATCTTCCCAGAGAGGACTTCCTGACATTACTCCAGCTCGGACAGCCATTAAATGACCGCTGTCATCGACATCATGAGCTCGAGCGACTTCTAAATTGAATCTTGTGAGATAGCTCTTTAGTGTTTCGTTTGGCTGTTATCGAACATTGGTCAAGGCAGATGCCTCAGGCCTAATGCCGACCATGGCCTTGAATTGTTTCTTGAAATCTCTTGATAATTGATCCCAAGAAGCAATCGAATGTCTCTTATACTTTTCAAACCAGTTTTTTGCTAGTCCCGTGAGCGAGGCTGGGAACAGCATGCATCTGAGCTCGTAGCCCACATTACTGGCTCGCATGATTGTATTGAACGTACTTAAATGACTGTATGGATCCGAATTCCCATCAAATGGTGGGACATGAGGAATTCTGAATCCCTGAGGGAACGGGGTGCTAGAGATGTGCGGGGCAAAGGGTTCGAGTTCTTCATCGAACTCATTGTCCCTCTCCCGGCTTCGTTCATTTTGTAAGAGCCTGGATGCTCTTTCCAACTGCTGAATCATTTCTTGGACTGGATCTACGGGGGGTTTGACTTGAATCAGTGGGAACTGGTTATCGTTAATTACAACTCCAGTTCCCCGTCTCGGCGAAGGGTGCTTGCGCCCGTTGAGATGATCTCTCAAGTTTGAATTCGAGGGATTGTCACGCCCCCGATTATGGTTTAAATGCTCCCGTAAATCTGGGTGATCACCTTGATTTCCAGTGTTTCTATGTTCCTGGTCATATATACTAATCGATCTAGTGTCACTCGAGCCTTCACTGACATGGATCATTGCATGGTTGTTTCGAGATGGATTTATTGTAGGTTTCCTTGTCTCAATAGTGTGAGATCGAGACATTTGGCTTCTCGTAGGTTGAGGACCCCTATGCTCCCTAGTAGTTTCCCCAGTTCCACGCCTTCGCCCAGCTCTCCTTTCCTTATCACCATGGGTTAGTTGTGCGTTCCTCCGAGTAGGTGAGGGATGTCTTATTGGCGATGGTGGGTGTCTTATTGACGATGGTGGGTGCCTTATTGGTGATGGTGGCTGCCATCCATTACGGGGCCTAGAAGGCCCTGAGTTTGCTCGATCAGGCTCTGCCATATTCTGGGCAGTACCAGGATTTTGGGTCCGAGCCTCCGAGGGAGATCGGTTATTCCTTACCTCGGCAGGTGCCTCTGCAGTCGGGTTGGTAGGGCCTTCAGCCCGGTTACTTCTCCGGGTTCTCGGCGGAGCAAGTTGTTCCGCTGGCGGCGGAGGTTGCTCCGCTCTTCGGGTGGCAACATTTTTGCATGGCCGTCCTCGAGGCCTACGTGGTGGAACATGAACGTCCCGCGGAGGCAAAGTCGGGGCATCTGGCGGAGGTGGAGCCTGAGCCACCTATGCTTCAGCAACTATTCTAGCTAGCTCTTCGTTGCGTTTCTTAGCCTCTGCCAACTGCTTTCGCAGTTGACGATTTTCGAGCTCCACTATCGGGACATATCATTCAGGATTGTAGTACATGTCCTCGTCATCCCTGGGGGCTGGTGGTCCCCGAGAGTCGGATGAACCACTCCTCTCATCAGGATTTGAATTCACCATAGGCTGCTTTCCAGGGCGTCGGGGGTACTCAACTTCATCTAAAATTTCATCCTCAAGAACATTGGGATCATTTGCTGCCATTGTTGATTTGGGAGGCTCTCTGACTGAACAGACTAACACACGTACTGTTTAATGGCTCTCAATGAAAACACCAAACTGTTGACGTCATTTTTTGTCAACTTAAATAGTAGAGCAATTAAACAATGAAATTTTTGTGCAAATGAATGAAGAAGAAAACCAGAGGAATTTTACGTGATTCAGCAGTTAACTCTACCTAGTCCACGAGTCTTTTTTACTAAGACTTGGGAGTTTTCCTGGGAACTTTTCAGAGAAGAATTTCCCAGATTTTTCTCTCAAGAAATTAGAAAATCGGTCCTTTACAAATGGTGCTTCCTATTTATAGAGAAGGTTGTAGAATTTATTCCCACATATTTTGGGAAGATATTCTGTAAATAAATTAATATAATGCATTAAATGATAGGATTTAATTGGCATCCTATATACATGGAAACGTCCCATGATAATCAGGAACGGATAGCAGATTAAATGATATCCCTTAGATATAGGGATTGTACAACAATAAATGTGTTCAGACGTAACCGATTATCCCAGGTGATTGATCAAATCTTCGAGATCAGTAATTGGCATTGAGTTTGCCGAGATCATGAGTCATTCACGAGCTCACCGCCCAGCTTCGCTTATGTTCAGAACAGGTATATGTAGACGATGTTGCCACATTCGAGCTTTGACTTCTCGAGCTCGAGCCATCTCGCCTGAAGGCAGTCAGGGAAAAATATACACAAGTGTCATTCCATGGCTTTTGCGAGCTCGAAGAACATCCAAGGCTACACATTCTCGAGGTTGTTGTTTACTTCGAAGAGGTCCGATGGTTGGATCATATGATGTCCGCATATGTTTCGAGCTCACACCTGACGAGCCCAGTTTTCGGAGTCATAACTTCTTGTTTCAAAATCTGGGTGTAACACATATATTAGTTTTTTTATGGTTCATATTAAGATAAATTAAATATAAAATTATTTGTATTGGACTATTCGTGCCATGGTTTGTGAAATTCCGTTTTTAGTAATTACCAAATTAATTAAACCATGAATTAATTAAAATGCGGAATGGTAATTAATTGTTTACACAGAAAGCAGTTCTGTCGGAACAGAATCCGAACTTGTCACGACAGAACTGAACACAATAAATAGACAGTGCAAAAATTAAAGAACACAGCGAATTTTTAAAAGGTTCAGAAACCCTTTCGAATAACCTACTCCTTGGGGCCACGCCCAGAGAATAAACCAATTAGTAAAGAAACAAAGTGTACAAAAGCATTGACTTAAACAATGTAAGGCTCCCTCTTAAACTATTGCCGCAATCTTGTTGTACTCTTCTCTACGAATCTGGTTTGATGAAACGCTGATTCTCTTGAACTCCCTTCAAAGAATAGCGAGTGCACAATTCCTCCCGAAGTGAGACTTAGATAGAATCCTCTCCCGAAGATCCTTATGAACACGTTCAAAATAGACACTATCTGATTACAATGGACTAGATAGATATCCACAAGTACACTCAGCACTCTCACAAAGATTAAGGTGAACAAACTTAATCTCTACAAATAAAGACACTCTTCAAAATAATGTTTACAAATATTGAAAATGGAAGAGGTGAAAAAACCAAAGGCCTTGGCAAGGTATTTATAGGAAGGGAAATCGTCCAAGGCCATGATTTTCTGATATCTTTGAAATCAATTTGCGAATTCCTTTGATTTAGGAAAACAGCCAGCCAGATGGATTCTGTGTCGACAGAAAAGGAAACTGATGAGTCAGCAACGTGATCCGTTTGATCTGGCAGAACGAACATGGTCATTTCTCTTGACCATGTTCATTTTCGACACCTTCTTTATTTCCAGGATAACCATAATCCCATATAATCCCTTAAAATAATCTCAAGATATTTGCACAATATATTTTTACCAAAAATTGATTATTTGAGATAAAAAAGGCAACAAATATATTCACATTTAGAGATATGTTCACATTACAAAATCAGCTGAGAATATTGCCAAATAAAACCGAAAATCAATATGGAGATACTACTGATTTTCCTTAATAACTTTAAAATATTTTGTCTAAAATAAAGTTAGCCAAAAAAGGACTTTACAATCTCCCCCTTTGGCAACTTGATAGAAAAAAATATTTTAAGAGTTTATTTTGAAAGATCCTGCAAAGACAAACCAGATTAGAGCAAATAGTAATGTTACATTACTCCCCTTGCGAAAAGCATCTCAAAAGTAACAAAGATCAAAACATAAAACAAGATAAACAGATCAAAATGAACCCTTTACTCCCCCTTGTTGTCTATCAATAAGCCAACGGAGTAATACCAACACAAAACACAATCCAAAGAGTCAAACTACTACTCCCCCTCTTTGTCTATAAAAAAAAAAAAAATCAAAAGACAATGACAACACAATTTTTCAAGCCTTCTTTGTGTGACCGAGACGGTTATTACCAATGGGAAATGCATGTACTCCATTGCCTCGAGTTTTCACCAAAGTTGCAACAAACAAAAACAAAGAGAATTTTTTTTTTTTGAAAGAATGAGAAAATGAGTCTCTCTTTGACCGATTATAAAGAGAAGAAAATGACACTCAGGAATTTGATTTTATTCCTTTTCAAGACCAAATTAATGAATTGATATCCCAAAAAAAAACTTTGCACAGTTAAGGAAAATAAACCAAAAATAGAAACTTTTGATGTCAAATAATATAATAAGTGACAAAACAAAAAACAACATATTACCACAGTTTCCCTTTCTTGATAGCCACGGCCAAGTCTTTTTTTTTTTTATATAATATAATATATAAACAAAAGTACCAAAAATATCCTATTCTGATTGTGCCCAATGTCTTCGTGCCTTGTCCTTGGAGAAAGTAACAAACATTAATTCTTAACATATTTTTACTATAAGGTTAGAAAATATATTTAATATAAATCATGCTTTTATTTTTATTTTTTAAATCACAAAATATGTACTCCTGACACAAAAAAATATTTTATCCAAATTAATAAGTGTGTATGAGACTTACAAATTTTTCCAACAGTATATCTTAAGCATTTGTGTGTGATTGTGAAAGCAGGGATCATTGCCCTATATGGCAATTTTAGCCTTTTTCAGGGTCATTGCCCTGTGTGGCAATTTTTAGCATTTTTCTCAAAGAGTACCCAAATTAGACGCTTTCACACTATATTGAAGGCTGCATTTATCAGTGGTAGAGTATCTTCTACATAATTTTTAGTTACATAGTTCCAACTTACTCAAAGATAGCATTTTACACAACAGTGTAGGTAGCTCTATTCTAAGATGGAGCTTGAAAATACTTTTAAGGATCAAATGCTCATACACTACAAACACAAATTGATTTGGAATGGAAGGACTATTTATTTTGATTTTTTATTTAAAAAAAAAATGTGCATGATATATATTAACTATAAATTCTAACAAGTAGTAAAAATACGTTTTGTCATAATGTTTGAGACTTTCTATTAGGACAAGAACAAGAAGACATCAAGCAACTCTTTCTAGCACAGGGATATGACACAACACAAACAATATTTAATTAGTACAAACCCCCAAGGATTTCCTGAGGGAATAAAACTTGACCGTTTCAAGGGGTTTTGTGAAAATATCTGCAATTTGTTTGTCACACTCAATATATTCTTAGACCAAAGTTTTATTTTCAACAAGATCCTCAGTGTGTCGAGACACATCATCAACACAAAAACATTTTTCATGAGAAATTTTCAAATGATTTCCCAATCGACCTGGTTCACATTTACCAAAAGAATATTTACTTAAAATCGGTAAATCATGAACATGACTCATACTTCCAATTTTTCTCAAATTTTCACAATCCACATGATCATGTTTTTCATGACACAAATTAGTATCACTCTGTAACGCCCTGGATAACCAAGACCGTTACACTGTGTGTTTAAAATAGTGCAAGACTTGCTAATCAAGTCATTCAAACAAAGTGTAAACTCTATACCATTATCAGAGTAGGAATAAAAAGATTTTGGTCACAAACAGGCTATTTTCATCAAAAATGACAGTTTAATACATGGAGACTCAAAACAGGGTTTAGATGTCTAAGTCGCAACAAGTTCTAGAAGTTACAAATAGTTCAAGCCACTCTAATGGCAAAATATACATTTTAGGTTTCCGTTCCTGTACAATTTGTCGACCGTGGCGGCCGAGCAGCTGACGTTGTACACCTCGCCCCCAGAGCTCTCCAACCCATGGTTGAATCAGCCTACCCTTGCCTTTACCTGCACCACGTAGCACCCGTGAGCCAGGGCCCAGCAAGAAAGCATAATAACATAGTAAGATTAATATCAATAACCAATTATTCCACAGTGCATAACCAGAAATTCATCAATTCATAACACTTACTCAAGTAGTGATAACAGTTGTCATCCAGACAGTCAACTAACTATATCCATAACACAATACTCACATTCACAAACAGTAAGTTGTCATATCCATCAAATAACAATCAGGGTTGGCGCCCTTAGTCGCACCCTCTATTTAACACACTGTCTTCGGCTCATTAGGGCCGCCCCCAGTGTAATACTCACTGACTCCGGCCAGCTTAACCGAGCTCAGTGATAAATAAGCTGCCTCAGCTCCCAGTGGCTAAGCCGCGCCCCAGTGCGCAAATAATGATTCCGACACCCTTAGGCCGGTAATCGCATGTCCCATGGCGTAATAACACCATCTCACGACATGATATACAAATATTGGGAACTCTTAGTCCTATCGTGACCACATGGTTAATCACATTCACATAACAATGCATACAAACATAGGGAACACTTAGTCCCAACCTAACCACATACTCAGGTGCAACTTTCTTACCTGTAACCCAAGCTTCCGATGCCCCAAAGCCGCGAGCACGGTCCTCAATCCCGAGCCTCATCAAAGACCTAGTCACAACACAAACGAAACATCCTTTATCACTAACCAATCCAAAACTACTTCCCGGAACCAATCCCACACTCTTGGAATCCCCAAGACCTTAAAACAATACCCCGGAGACATCCCCCGAACCCCCGGAGCAAATGCCCAAAATTGCAAAAAATTCATGCCCTGAAATTGGCCTTGGGCCGCGGCACAGCTTTATTGTGCCGCGGCACCCAGCAAGTCAGGGGCCTCGTGCCGCGGCACACAAGAACAGTGCCGCGGCACGCCTTCGCGAGCCCAGAATTCTGGGTTTTTCTTCACGTTTTTCCCGAGCCTAACTTACTCCAAATCACCCCAAACTCCATCCTAAGTCCAAAAACCAACTCTAAATCCTTAGTAAACCTCACAGCACCCTAGAAACATCATACCCAAGCCCATTCACACAACTATTCCCAAGATTCACTCTTGAATTTCATGCTTAGTAACTCAAACCAGAAAGTTAGAAACAACTTGAACCCAAACACAAACCACATTCCAAACTCCCTAAACCTCAACAGAAATAAACCTAATAATTACACAGAAACCTTACCTTGAGTGGTGAGTCCAACCTCTAGCTTTAAACCTCCTTCCCCTTTGATTACCCAATTCTGAGTTCATACAAAACCAGCCACCAATTTGTTTCAATTCACACTTATCAACCAAAAATCAGACTTGAAACTTACACAAATTATAGACAAACCCTTACCTCTGAGTAACCTTGATTTATGTTCAATTTAGTTGCCTAGAACCATCAAACCTCCCTTCCTAGGTCTCCCAACTTCAGCTTTCCTCTTCTTCTCTTTTCTTCTATCTTTTCCTCACATTTCAGCATAAATCAATTCCCCACCAAGTGTTATACGTGACCCCCCTTTCCTTCAGCTGAAGTAATCCAATTCCTTGCCTAATGACCACTTTACTCTTCCATCTATTTCCCATTCCAACTAAACCTCAAGGCCCTTTTTGTCATTCCTACTTCCTTACAATTCTACCACTTCCTTTAACCAAACTTGTTACTCTCTATGGTTACTAACAGTTACACAAGTTACCAAACCACCAGTTACCAATATCTCACAAGAACTAAATTACAAAATCCCCAAAATACCCCTAGGCTCTTCCCGAGCCGGGTATAGAATCCCGTTGTGACTTTTGAGTTATCTAGCTCTCTAGGACCGTCTCGGCACGTGCATCGCATTAATATCACCACACCCACGTGGTACAAATCACATCACATAATTATCACACTTATGCCCTCAACGGGCTAGAATTATCACATATCATAATACACATAATCATGCATCTCAAGTACTCGAATAGTCATATAACATGCTTAAAATCATAATCGTGCGTCTTAATCATTAAATTCACGCATACTTCCCATTATGCCCTCCAGGCACGCTAATCAAGGCCCTTAAGCCTTATTAGCAAATTTGGGTCGTTACACACTCATTGTAATTGTGTGACAATTGTGTGATTGAGATAATGTGTAACAATTATCGACAGATTTATAACCCTTCAAAACACAATTTCCATCTTGGTCAAGCACAAAACAATTATCAAGAGAAAAATTTACAGACAAGTCTTGGTCACAAATTTGACTTATACTAATTAGATTAGTATTAAGTCCATCAACCAAAAGAACATTTTGCAACTTTGGTAGTCCTTCAGAATTTAGAGTGCCACTACCAAGTACCTTACAAGACTTACCATCTCCAAATGTGACTTCCCCATTTTTCAAAGTCTTGAAGTCAGTGAGTATGCTTTTGTTACCTGTCATACGCCTTGAACAACCACTATAAAAAAACCAAGAGTTAGAAGCACATGTTCTAAGACAAGTAAAGGCAGCAAGACATTTGAATTTATTTTTCTTCACCCAAACTTTCTTAGGTGGAGACCTTTTCTTCAAGGGCATTTGTCTCAAATTACCATGATGATTAAAGTAATTTTTGTGAAGAAAATTTATCAAGGTAAAACATTTAGGTCGAAAATGACCTTTCACTCCACAGAAATTGCAAATTGGAATAAAATGACCAGATTTTTTATTCTCGAGAACTTTGTTATTGTTTGCCATCAAACGATTATCTGAACATACTTTCAACCATTGATCATACATGTTTTTGTATGATTCTTTCAAAGAATCCTCATCCAAATCGGATTCATCTGAATCACCATGGGAACCCTCATCTGTTGAAATAGTGTTACTTAAACAAACAAGGTTCTCATTCACCTGCAAAGAAAGAGGTAAGCAAGAAAAAACAGAAGTTAAGGCAAGCTTAGACTTTTCTTCCTCATCACTACTTTCAGAGTCCTGGTCACTCCAAGTGACTGCCATGACCTTCTTATTTTTCTTTAAGGTATTGGCACATTCAGCTTGAATATGTCCAAAACCTTCACACTCCCTGCATTGAATACCTTTTTTATTAGTAGATTCAAAAGGTTTTGAAAAATTATTACCTTTGGAGGATTTAGACATGTTTTTCTTGTTACCAATCTTTTTCATAAACTTCTTAAATTTTTTCGATAGCAAGATCATTTCATCATCATCTTCCTCATCTGAGCTTTCCATTTTCTCATTGGAAGATTTCAAGGCAATCGATTTCTCCTTCACGGCAATTGGTTTCTCTTGGCGGATCTTTTGATTAAGTTCAAAAGTTCGAAGAGATCCCATCAATTCCTCAACTTTCAAGGTGTCAAGGTTCTTTACCTCCTTAATGGCTGTGATCTTGGATTGAAACCTGTCAGGAAGAGATCTAACAATTTTCCTAACCAAAACAGAGTCAGACAACTTTTCTCCTAAAGCAAAATATTCATTAGCAATGTCAGACAATTCTTCATAAAACTCAGTGAGGGTTTCTTTTTCAGACATGCGGAGGTTTTCAAATCTTATGGTCAACATTACAAGCCTAGATCGCTTAACATCAGTGGTTCCTTCAAATTGAGTTTGAAGGATTTCCCAAGCATCTTTGGCAGACTCACAAGATGAAATCAATTTTATATAACTCTCACTAACACCATTAAAAATTACATGTAAAGCTTTATTATTATAAATTGACAATTTATCTTCTTCATTAGACCATTCAAGTTCAGATTTTACCTGTGTCTTACCAGATTTTGAATTTATCTCGATAGGTGGTGTCCAACAAGATAATATTGATCTCCAAGCCCTTTCATCAAGGGATTTGATAAAAGCTTTCATCCTTACTTTCCAGTATGGATAATTTGTATCATTCAGCAATGGAGGGCGAGTTATAGATCTACCTTCTGCAAAGATAGACATTTCACAAGGCACAAAACAAACGGAAAAAATACAAGATCGCACTAAGAGTTTAATGACCTGCTCTGATACCAATTGAAATTCTGTTTTTAGTAATTACCAAATTAATTAAACCATGAATTAATTAAAATGCGAAATGGTAATTAATTTTTTACACAGAAAGCAGTTCTGTCGGAACAGAATCCGAACTTGTCACGACAGAACTGAACACAATAAATAGACAGTGCAAAAATTAAAGAACACAGCGAATTTTTACAAGGTTCAGAAACCCTTTCGAATAACCTACTCCTTGGGGCCACGCCCAGAGAATAAACCAATTAGTAAAGAAACAAAGTGTACAAAAGCATTGACTTAAACAATGTAAGACTCCCTTTTAAACTATTGCCGCAATCTTGTTGTACTCTTCTCTACGAATCTGGTTTGATGAAACGCTGATTCTCTTGAACTCCCTTCAAAGAATAGCGAGTGCACACTTCCTCCCGAAGTGAGACTTAGATAGAATCCTCTCCCGAAGATCCTTATGAACACGTTCAAAATAGACACTATCTGATTACAATGGACTAGATAGATATCCACAAGTACACTCAGCACTCTCACAAAGATTAAGGTGAACAAACTTAATCTCTACAAATAAAGACACTCTTCAAAATAATGTTTACAAATATTGAAAATGGAAGAGGTGAAAAAACCAAAGGCCTTGGCAAGGTATTTATAGGAAGGGAAATCGTCCAAGGCCATGATTTTCTGGTATCTTTGAAATCAATTTGTGAATTCCTTTGATTTAGGAAAACAGCCAGCCAGATGGATTCTGTGTCGACAGAAAAGGAAACTGATGAGTCAGCAACGTGATCCGTTTGATCTGGCAGAACGAACATAGTCATTTCTCTTGACCATGTTCATTTTCGACACCTTCTTTATTTCCAGGATAACCATAATCTCATATAATCCCTTAAAATAATCTCAAGATATTTGCACAATATATTTTTACCAAAAATTGATTATTTGAGATAAAAAAGGCAACAAATATATTCACATTTAGAGATATGTTCACATTACAAAATCAGCTGAGAATATTGCCAAATAAAACCGAAAATCAATATGGAGATACTACTGATTTTCCTTAATAACTTTAAAATATTTTGTCTAAAATAAAGTTAGCCAAAAAAGGACTTCACAGTTTGTTTTGTAAATTTATGTGAACGTATTTCCATTAAAATAACAAGAAAAATACGTATTTGTTTTTAGAAATAAAAATTAAGATCATGAAGTTATTTCTACTATTCCACAATAGAAGTGTAACGCCCTGGATAACCAAGACCGTTACACTGTGTGTTTAAAATAGTGCAAGACTTGCTAGCCAAGTCATTCAGACAAAGTGTAAACTCTATACCTTCATCAGAGTAAGAATAAAAAGATTTTGGTCACAAACAGGCTATTTACATTAAAAATAACGGTTTAATCCATGGAGACTCAAAACAAGGTTTAGGTGTCTTAGTTACAACAAATTCCAGAAGTTACAAATAGTTCAAGCCACTCTAATGGCAAAATATACATTTTAGGTTTCCGTTCCTGTACAATTTCTCGACCGTGGCGGCCGAGCAGCTGACGATGTACACCTCGCCCCCAGAGCTCTCCAACTCATGGTTGATTCAGCCTACCCTTGCCTTTACCTGCACCACGTAGCACCCGTGAGCCAAGGCCCAGCAAGAAAGCATAATAGCATAGCAAGATCAGCGACACTTATCTAATATTTCACAATGCTCAACTAAGAATTCAATATTTCATAACATTTATCCAATCAGTAATAACAGTTTGTCATCCAAACGGTCAACCAACTAAATTCATAACACAATATTCACATTCATAACCAATAGATTGTCATAACCATCAAATAACATTCAGGGTTGGCGCCCTTAGTCGCACCCTCTATTTAACACACTGTCTTCGACTCATTAGGGCCGCCCCCAGTGTAATACTCACTGACTCTGGCCAGCTTAACCGAGCTCAGTGATAAATAAGCTGCCTCAGCTACCAGTGGCCGAGCCGCGCCCCAGTGCGCGAATATTGATTCCGACACTCTTAGGTCAGTTATCGCATGTCCCATGGTATAATAATACCATCCCATGACGTGATATACAAATGTCGGGAGCTCTTAGTCCCATCGTGTTCACATAGTTAATCACATTCACATAACAGCGCATACAAGCATAGGGAACACTTAGTCCCAACCTAACCACATAATCAGGTGCATCTTTCTTACCTTTTAATTCACTAGCTTTGATCACTTGACTCCTTGAGCACGATCCCCCTCGAGCCCTAGCGCTTACCTAATCACAATCATGGCCAAAGTCACTAAAAATCCCCAAGTTCAAAACCTAGCCCCGGGGCCAATCCCGAGCCCCCGGGAAGTCCTAGTTCCACCAAACAAGGTGGTGGAACCAAACCCCAAACCTTAGGTCAAAAACCCTTGCAAACAACCCTAAAATCCCCTTCAGAAAGCAGGGTAGCGCTACAGCGCTCTTGGGAGGGCGCTACAGCGCTACAAACAGAAGCCAAAATCCCTCAGCAAACTTGGCCTAGCGCTACAGCGCCCAAAGGCTAGCGCTGTAGCGCTAGTCACAGACAGCCCAACACCATTTTTCTCTTCTGCGATTTTTCTCAAACCAACTCGAACCAAAACTCTTCCAACTCTTTCCCAAACTCAAAAACAACCTCTTGACCATACTCCACTCATCCCAAGCACCCCAAACATCTAGAACTTAAGCACATGCATCCACAACCTCAGAATTCACCATAGCCACTCCTAAGCTCTAAAACTCAATCAAAACCAGCTGAACTACAAAGTTAGAGTTTAGGCTTTATACCTTTGATAGAATTTCGACCACAAGCTGTCTCTAAACCTTCTTGGCTTGCCTCTCCTCAGTCTTAAGCCTGAATTCCTAAAGTTCCATCCAATTCAACTTAGCACCATAGCTCAAAAACCAGAAACAAAAACCAAACCAGCAACTGAAGAGATTACAGAACCTTACCTCAAGTGATGGCCTAATCCTGCTAAACCCTTGCCAAATCCTCAACCTTTGCTCAGTAACCTTGTGGCTTAATTGGACTAACTTTCCTCTGAGTTTTACTCCAGAAACCCTCAAGAAATTGCTGAAGAAAACATAAACCGACTTAGAGAACTCTCTCTGTTTTCCCTTCTTTCTTTTCCCTTCCTTTTCTTTCTTCTTCAGACTTCTCCCATATTCTACAATTCCCACTAACATAAAGCCCTGGTATTATTTAACTTCTGTAAGCTAAATGACTAGTATGCCCTCCCCCAATAAGTCTAAACCCTTTAATCCACTTAAGGGCATTTTAGTCATTTTACCCAATTTCCGCTAATTCCTCGAGTGTCTCTAATATTTCCCGCTTAATTCCCGATACCTAATTAGTTATCAATATTATTCCTCAATGTCATAATAGACTCCAGTATATTCGCTAAATTCCCATTTATACCCCTAAGCTCACCCCGAGCCAGGTATAAATCCCCGCCATGACTTTTCGCCACTTTGCTCGCTAGGATCGTCTCGAGTCACAGATCACAAATATATCCACATAACAATGTGGTCTCAACATTAACCTACCAATATACACACAAATACACAATTCCGCTCTCAATGAGCCAAATTACCATAATGCCCTCACAGCAGAGTATATATAGTCCCATGCACGCCTTTATCATCATATAATAATATGACCCACACAATCATGCATATAATCACATAATAGTACAGTAAATCAATTATGGCTCTCCCGGCCTCCTAATCAAGGTCCTAAACCTTATTAGGAAATTTGGGTCGTTACAAGAAGGCTAGGACAAATTCTACTATATATGTTAGTTTTACCATTCTTTTGGTAAGAGATATTTAAGGAATAGTGCACTAGGCCAAAAACTATTTTTATCCACAATTTTTAAATGCCATTATTGACTTTTAACCACAATTGCAAAACTGTCACAAAACAAAATACAGTTTTGCACTATTGCTAAAGCTAATGATATGTTGCTTATTTTATATATTTAAAAAAAAAACATAAAAATTTTGGTTGGAAGAAGAAGTCAGCAAAAACATTATGCCAAAAATAAATAATAATGGCTAAAAAAATGTCCATTTACAAACTATTCAAACAAAAAGTTTACCAATCAAGACCAATACCTAATACAGACAAAATGCTAATTAAAAAATAAGCATTAATATTCAAAACCATTACCCAATACAGATCATAATGAAGACTCATAGACTATACACACATATTAATCCAGCAAAACCAGAAAAAAGAATACACATCACACCAAAAAAAAATACACATTGCACCATAAATTACTCAAGCTAAAATGTTGATTTTAAGCTAAAACAAACACAAAACCAGCCGCACCATCATGACGCCACCAACCATGTCGAACCTGTGGTGAGCTAGCCGAGCACAAAAAAAAAATCTAGAAAGTAGAGATACCGAGCAAACCCCACGCCTGTCATCACTGCCACCACAAAGACCTGTAGATGAGAGAGGGAGATGGAGATGGGGTATGCTGCTGAGAGAGGAGATGGAGAGATTGAGTGAGAAATGAGATAATGGGGGTGTGGGCGGTTGGGTATAGAGAGCGAGTGATTGAAATAGTATAGGGCTAGGGTATTTGGGGTTGGGCTTTATCCATAGGACTTTTATTTTTCATTTAAAAAAATAATAATAATAGAGACAGCTGAGCTGTCACCAGTAACGATTACAGCTCACAACTATCGTCGTTAGTTCCTAAGGCAACATGTAAGTTGCCTTAAGGACACGTTCTCGAACAATGTCAGTGAACAACATTGACTAACACTCACTCACGTTGTTAGGTGACATGAAAAGTCAATTTTGGCATAGTGATGGATTGAAGATTGTGAGTTGGACTAAATAATTCTAAACTCATATTAGTTTAGTAGGGAGAAAATAGGCAGGAAAGAAGAGCCATCTAGATTGCAAATCTAACTAAGTCACAAAATTAGGTATCCCTTACTGGGAAGGACATTGAAATTAAATATAGGAGAAAAAGTAACAAATAGTGAGAATAATTAATTTGATTTGTATTTATTTTCTTTTTTAAAAAGTAAAAGAAAAAAAACAAAAAAGTATGAATAATGTGATTTTGTTAACAAATATTTATCATTTCATTCATTTCTTTTTTATACCAAACAATAAAAAAATATTGCTCATCTCCTTCTTTCTAATTTTACCAAACAACTACTAATAGACAACTAATCCATCGTCTCCTCTTATTTTTTCAATACTTCATATTGAATCCATCATTAGTTCTCTCTATTTGATAGGAAAGAGAAAAGTGTAAGATAGACCAAAAGCTTATAAAGGTGGTGAATATGACGGATAAAGATCATAAGAATCATGATGTTCAATCTAAAAATCAATTTGTGATTAGTGGAGTTAAACATGTTCTTATTAATGATTCAATATTCTTACACTTATTCCATGTGGGACACAATAGTCTAATATCCCCCCTCAAGATTGTGGCGATTTTTCGCTCACCAATCTTGAATCACCTGATCACAAGTGGCCCATTTTTTTTTTCAGCTCGCTTATTTTTTTGGATCTCAAGTGTCTTTTTGTACTATGCGGATCTCAGATCTCAAGTGTCTTTTTTTGCACTATGCGGATCTCTTGCGGCTTGACTCACTCTTTTTGGATCGGTGTGGATCGAATGCCCGCTAGGGAATTGGCTCTTGATACCATGATAAGAATCATGAGGTTCCATCTAAAAACCAATTGGTGATTAGTGGAGTTAAACATGTTCTTATTAATGATTCAATATTCTTACACTTATTCCATATGAGACACAATAGTCTAATAAAAGATGGTATTAGTTCTCTTTTATCTTGTTTGGTATTAGAAACAATAACGGAGTCATACAACAGATTAAAAGGCTATTTATAAATTTAATATGTTTTTTTATAATTATATGGAATATTAAGTCACAATTTAATATCTTAAATAATTCAAAATATAAGTAGGGGCTTGAGCTTTTATTGCATGTGTTCCGTCTTTACAAAGTTGGAAGAACGAAAAAGGAATTAATAATTAAAATTATCATATTACTCTTTTTAGCATATATTTATTAATTTTTAAAAAATAATAATGATATTTAATATATTTTGTTTTTGTCTTTTTACTCCATTTTAAAAATAGAAATGATTGGACTTTATAAATTTAGAGAAAGGCATGCATTCTCCCTTCCTCTCTCCCTCTTTCTGGATATTCCTTCATCTCTCTCCCATCATATCTCCTCCCTACCAAACAAAAATCTAATTAATACAAGCCATAAGAGGAGTTGGATATATTCTCTGTCCTTGCATACAATATTTAATCATTAGGAATAATATATTTTTCTTCATTAAGACTCATTTGAAAAAAAAATTTATCCAAATTATTCCATCGTAATTTTATTAATTTAGGGCGGATTATACAACTGGATTTGACGTAGATTCTATATATTTAATTAGAGTAAATGAGATATGGATATGTTCCAAATAAGGAGGGACTCATGGACCTTTGTTTTTATTGAATATACAAATGTTGTCCAAACACATGGACAAAGCTACTTATAACGTACATTTATACATATTTATACATATCAATGTCACATGGTCATTATCACTAGATAGAGTAGTGGTTTAGTTGGAAAAATGAAATAAAATTGAAACGTACACATAATTAATATATGGCTTTGGATATTTTCTTTATTTTATGAGATATTTTTATATATAATTAGGGGTAATTAGATTAGATAATGGAATATGAGAAATAGAATAAAAAGAGTGGCATAATAGAGACAAAAGTCCTATAGAGTTGGAAAAAGTAATTCAACTCCTAGAAAAGTCTATGGCCAGCTGGAGTACACATAAATATAGTTTATATCATACACATGAATAAAAACATTAAAAAATTACACTATTTTTAAAATATCATTGAAAAATTTAAGTGGTGGTCCATATTATTTTAGATTATGTGATTAAAAATATAAACACAGACAAATTTGATAAGTTTTTTGATGTAATTTATGAGTGTCTCTAATATGTAAAACTATTAACAAAATCATTATTGTGACTGTTTTCATATGATGTATTTAATAGAGTTTAATAATTACTGTTATTTAGTATGATTATTGAAGTGGTGGTCTTATTTTTATACAAGTTGATAGAAAAGACTTAACTATTATTATTTCTTTTAGATATATTAAAAAAATTAAATTAAAAAATTAAGGGGTTTAGCTCAGCCACCATGTTGGATTCATGCATGTGGTCTCATACCTAAAACAATAATAATTAATGAGGCATGTATCATATTGCAATTAACTCGTGAAGAAGATTAATGTCGTTTCTAATTATGGTAAGCGTTAAATTTTGGAAAAATATGCCCAAAAAATAATTAATTCCACATTTTCTTTCAAAAGTATTGATGTGCATTCTTTCATAATAAATTGATTGTTTTTTCTTTTTACCAATTATAATAATATAATAACAGCAAAAGTCAATCTCACCAGAACTAAGTTAATTAATTTATTATTCAAGTAAGAAAAATTGAAAGAAAAGGATTTTGAGATTATAAAATAATATAATAAATAATTGAAGTAACACAAGAGAATTCAATATTAAAAGACAATTTTCATTTTTTTGAAGGGTAGGTAATCATTTGGTACTCTGTGTTTTTACAAAGTATCATTTTGGTACTCTCTGTTTTCAATAATGCTCATATGGTACCCTGTATTTTAAAATCGTATATATTTGGTACCCTAAACTCAAATTTAATTAATAAAATTTTATCAATTTAATCAAACTGTTGTCAATTATGTAAGTTCTAAATTTAAATTTAATTACTTAATTACATATAAATGATGATAGTTTGATCATATTGACAAAATTTTATCTATCAAATCTGAGTCTAGGGTATTAAATATGTATAATTTTAAAATACAGGGTACCATATGAACATTATTGAAAACAGATGGTACTAAAATAATACTTTGCAAAAACATAGGGTACTAAATAAGTAAATTCCCCTTTTTTTAATATAATTTATGGGTTGATTCTCTATCACTAAATATTCATTCAATGTTTTTTTTTTCAATTATAGTTCTAATTCTTTACACTTTGTAACAATCTTAAGAATTATTTTTGTATTAGTTAAGTCTTTAACATTTTCAAATTATATCATTTAGGTCCATAAACGCTATTTTTATTTCTTTTTTCTTTAAAAATACAAAAAAAATGGTGAATCATTCTTACAATATTTGGACACTTAATTTGTGACAATAACAAATATGACGAAAAAAAATATTTTCATAGTATTTTTAAAAATATTTAATATTTTTATTAATTAAATTAATGTTTAATTAAAAAATATTTGTACCTACATTGTTGTTTTATAATTAATATTAATAATTATATTATCTCAATTATCTTGATATTATCAATTTTTATTATATTTATGTTTGTTTATTTCATACACTTTTTTTAAATAGTGCAACTTCATAATGTATATAAAATTATTTATGTGCATATATATATATATATATGATTAGTTATAAGTTTCATTATAGAAAAAATTTACAAAATAAAAGTAAATATGTACATGATAAATATTAATAATTTCGTTCAATTAGTAATATTAAAAAAAATATAGATAAGAATTTTTTTTAATGAAAACTAATTTAATTTATAAGACTATTAAATATTTTTTAAAATGTCATGATTTTTTTTAATGTCATGTTTTGTATTATTATAAATTAAATGGTTGAGATTTTTTTTTTAAATTGATTCACCATTTTTTTTTATATTTTTATGTATTTTGAAAGAAAAAATAAAAATAGCATTTAGGGATCTAAATAATTCGATTTAAAAATTTTGGGGACCTAATTTATACAAAATTAACTTTTGAGACCTAAGTGTTACAAAGTATAAAGAATGAGACTGCAGCCCAAAAAAACTCTTAATTCTAATATTTATCAATGATATTATTCTCAATTTCTTATCAAACATAAATAACAACAAGATGTGTTATATATCTCAATTCCTCGTGTATCAAACATAGATAACAACAAGTTATGTTATATATCTCAATTCCTCTTAGGTAAGATAGTCAAACGTAAGCATAGTTAATTGACTCTTTTCACAAAATAACTTAACGGGACATTTGGTATGAAGAGTATAAAGTTTTAATATTCTTAGGAAAATTGAAGAGGGTAGTCTAATAGTTAGAGAATTGTTATCCATATATTCCACCTATGACACGCGGCACAACTAAATGGGTCCATGGGCCCATTGAAGAGGTTCGAGCCCAACTTGGGCCTAGTCAACAATAAACAAGGAAACCTCGTTGGCCCGGACCATACCATACCCATTTAGTAGCAATTAGCGCAAGCATAGCGAATGGGCCAGAACTAAGGTGCAGGCCTGAATCACCTTCCTGATCATACTTAGTCTATATTCTCTGAGATGTAAATTATGGTGGTGGACGATCCATTCCAGGAGACGAATCCCATCAAGTGGGATCTAAGAGAAGACACCGCCATCGAGATGTTCGCCTTGGTAAATGAACGCGGGTCCTGGTACACGAACCAGGACATAGGTAAATGAACCTGAATCACCTAGCCAGATAGAACAAGCCCAGTCCTTCCTACAACTGACGTGTCCCCGAGAAATCCAGCAATTGGTCTCCCTAACTAACCTGCAGCATGGGGTACGCACGAAACGTATACTGTTCCTAGGAAACGATACTGTCACTACTCTGACAGATCCTATCCTCAGGATCTCCTTAGTAGCCCACGCGGATCAGTCTGTGCTAACGTATAAAAGACAATTGTAAGGCTTCACCACGCCTAAGCCGGCCCAATGGGCCCAGATTAACAACCCATAATTATGTTACATTTATTGTATTATGGCTCCATTAGCGAGCAATTGTAATTATATCTTTATTGGGCCCGGATTAGTCCGGCCCAAGTGACATGACTGCCTATAAATAGGGTCAATCGTGCACTGTAGCGAAGATCCCAGATTTTCTCTTATAAGCAAATCGCTGCTGAACTTGCAGAAAACCTTCATTGTCAAAACTCTCTAAAGTCTAATACTAGTGACTCGTGGACTAAGGCTCATTAACGCCCCAACCACGTAAAAACTGCGATCTTATTTATTTCCTAGCCTTTCTTTCTAGCTCTTATCTTTCAATATATTTATAGTTTCCAAAAAATTCGGTAAACATTTTGGTGCTTTCATTGAGAGTTGAAGAAAGCTTGAATCAACCTTTGTCATCTGCAAAAATGGAGAACACCAGACATAACGTATTTGCAGACACGCTGGCAAAATTAGCCACGGATTTTGAAGAAAAACTCTCCGGGGTAGTCCCATCGACCATATACTCGCGCCCAGTATTCAAGCTCCCGCAATCATCAACGCCATCGATTACACTACATCCTAGATGGGCCCTCTCATCCAGTATCTAACCACTGGGGAATTACCCACAGATAAGGCCTCCGCCAGGAAGCTTCAGTACCAGGTTCCCAGATACGTCATGATGGATGGTAGACTCTATCGCAGGGGGTTATCCATGCCCTATCTCTTATGCGTATTCAAAATCGAAATGAGCACAATCATGCACGAAGGCTTTTGCGGAGATCACATAGCCAGACTCAGCTTGTCCGAGAAGATCCTCAGGCAAGGATATTTTTGGCCAACAATGAAGAAGGATTGTGTAGATTACGTCTACCAGTGCGAATAATGCCAAAGGTATAAGAAGATCCCGCGAGCCCCTCCAACAGAGATAACCCTGATGACCAGTCCTTGACCTTTTGCAGTATGGGGAATTTATTTGGTAGGATCTCTCCCGACTAGGAAGGGCAGAGTAAAATACACCATTGTAGCCATCGACTATTACACCAAGTGGTTCGAGGTGGAACCGAGGAGCACCATCACTTACAAAAAGGCCCTGGACTTCGTCATCAACAACATTGTGTGTCGATACGGCCTCCCTCACAAAATCGTGTCTGACAATGGGAAGCAATTTGATAGCGTCCATTTCACTGACTTCTGTGAAATACATGACATCATCAAAAGCTTCTCCCGCAATCGCAAAGCCTCAAGAAAATGGGCAAACAGAGGCCGTGAACAAGATTTTGAATGGGACATTAAAGAAAAAGCTACAAGCCTGCAAGAGCAAGTGGCCGGAAGAGTTGCCTCGCGTCCTATGGGCCTACCGGACCACAGAAAGAACATTGGTCGGACATACTCCCTATTGAATGGTGTACGGATGCGAAGCCGTCATCCCAGTAGAAACTGTGGTCCCATCTCACAGACGAGATACGTACGATTACGTCAAGAATCACACCTTACTCCAAGAATCCCTGGACCTCATCGAAGAGATTCGAGAAGAATCACAAGTGTAGCTGAACATGTATCAGGGAAAGATCGCAAGGCACTTTAACTCGAAAGTTAAGAGCCGAAGGTTCGGAACTAGCGATTTAGTCCTGAGAAGAGTCTTCCCTGCATCTCAAGATCCGGGAGTGGGGGTTCTAGGACCAAACTGGGAAGGACCCTATGAGATCCAAAACGAAGTATGTCAGGGAACATATCGCCTAAAGCAGCTAGACGAAATAGAGGTCCTAAGGGCTTGGAACGCAGAACACCTCCACCGATACCATCAGTAGTTAGGAGGATTTAATTTTGTTCTTTCTAGCATTTTTAACTTTCAAGTAATGTACGTCCCAGGTCCACTTCTTAGTTAATGAAAATGGTGTGGACAAAACACCATAAAAAATATTGTAAGAAAAGAAAAAGTTCACATTCGTCTTTAATTTTTACACGAACAAGTGACCTAAGACTACACTCTTTGGTCACTTGGGGGGTAGGAGGACAATCTATGCAAATCTAGGATTAAAAACAAAAAAGGATGCAAAGCTCAAAGCTTAGTCTTGATCCAGATTCGTATAGACTGGGGGTCCAAAACCCAACTCCCGAACAAAAAGGATGCAAAGCTCAAAGCCCAGTCCTAATCCGGATCTGTATGGTCCAGAGGGTTCAAAACCCAACTCCCAAAAAAGGATGCAAGGCTCAAAGCCCAGTCCTAATCCAGATTCATATGGTCTAGACCTAGCATGGTCTAGGATAGCCTAATCCTTATCCATGGTTCCCCTAGAACGATCCAGGACCATTGGAACTTAAATCTTAGGTTTTAAATTAATTAAGTTTAGTCTTGAAAATGGTCCAGGTCATTAGAACGTGAACCTTGGGTTCGAGATAAGTTAATAAACTAATTTATACCCGAGTCATAATTTTAATGGTCCAGACCGTTAAAACTAAGTCATGTCGGAAAAGTCCATCACAGTCAGGACATCAAAGTCAGGACAGATTAAACATATGACAATTAATAAATTCATAACGGTCCAAGCCGTTGGAACCTGAACTGTAGAGTCTAGTTAAACTAGTGAAGTTATATTTGGTAAGCCCAAGACAGTCCAGGCCATTGAGACCTGAACTTCGGTCTCAGGACAAAGTAATTATCGTCTACAATTTTTCCTGATGGTCCTAGCCATTGGAACCAGGACTCCGCATCTAACCCTAATTCATGCATAGTGGTAAAACACTTAATGGATTTTTGAGGAAAAGTAAATGAATGTGAAGCAGGAATCATTGTGCAAAGACAAAAACCAATATAATAACAGTACGGACATATAAGAAATTGTCTTAGATGCATTTGCGCCCATAAAGAAATAATGTTTACAAAAACAAAGAAAAGGAAAGAGGGAGCCCCAAAGAGTACAAAGGCTCAGGCTTGGGCTTTGCTCTGGTCCTGGACGTCTGGAGCATTCTCATCTTGTTGATCCTAGGACGCTGCATCCTACTTTTCCTTGGCTTCAAACTCGGCCCTCTTCGCAGCCAGGTCTAGATAGAGGAGGAGATTCACATCCTTATCTTGGAGGTAGGCCATGTAAATGACCTCATCAAAAGTGGCCGCCAACAATTCGTTAGCCTGCTCCTTCTCCTTGCGAGCATCCTCACTCTGTTTCATCTCTAGCTAGGCCATGGCTTCCAAAGCCTGGTTTTGTGCCCCAAGAGATACCACATTTTCCCGCTCCTGGCGAAGTTGGGCCTCGGCCGCCTCCAAAAGCTCCTTGGTAGAAGCCTCTGAGCCACGAGCACGAGATAGCTCCGCCTCTAGGTTTTCCACCAACTCCTTGTGTTTGACATCTCTCCGGGATAGAGCATCCTCATGCTCAGCTTGAACCCGGGTAGCCTCCTTGGCGAGGGCTTCCTTAGCAGCTTCTCGCTGCTTCATTTGGGTCGTCTCCAACTTCATCGCCAGCTTTGCCATCAACTACGCGTTCTTGTAGCCAGCAAGGCATCCTGGAACAAAGCAGAGTTAGAAAACACAATAGGACAACGATATTAAAGAAACAAGACAGACAAGTGGCTTACCGTAGTGACTTGATGACGGATGGCTAGGGAGACGAAGAGCGCTTCTTTGCTCGCCAAGGTGGCGTAGCGTTTGAGTTGAAGGATAGACATGGTAGTCCCCACCTGGGCCAGCAAGTCTACAGCAAGTAGGGCCGTGTCCTGCCCTAACTTAGGCCGAAACCCCATCTCGGCTGCCAGCCGAACCACGATATGCTAAGGGGCATTGAAGGCCTCTGGATGTTCAGAAAACTCCACCTTCCGACGGAGGATCAAGGCCTGGGCTACCTCATCCTGTTTATCGCGCCCCTCGTCCCAAGCCCGGGTCACCATCTTCATCGTCTCCTCCAGGATGATTGAATCCTCTTCCCCAAGAAGGGCCGGGTTGATGGGAATCTCGGGAGCATCCGAGAGCTTTTTCATAACAACAAGGCCTTCACCAGAGGAATGCTCCTCGCCCAGGGTGACATCCTTTGTCTTGGACTTCTTCGAGGACTCTACGGTGACTGAGTCTGTCTTCCTTTTACTCTTCCCACCTCCTTTCGAAGGCTCCTACTCCAAGTTAATAAGGGGGATGGATGATGCTCAATCAGCACTGCTAGGACTAAAGGTGCAACTTGAACTCCCTCAGAAGCTCCCAGGTCCGGTTATGAGTCCTCGAATATTAGTTCGATGATTTTCTTCTTGGCCAGCCCCTTGGCGTTTTTCTTTGCTGAAGCCTTGGCCGCAGCAGCCCTGGCCTCGATCATTTCCTTCATTTTGGCCATGGGATTAGACATGTCTGGGTCACGTGAGATAGGAATAAAAAATGGATTAGTAACGTAAAGGAATGGGGGTGACAGACAAATGTAAAAGAAACATGTAAGTCTAAAGTCCTCTAGAACAAACCCTCATCCATGGAATGGGCATGACTTAACTCTCCTAGTGCAAAAACATGAAATTGGTCCCCCATGTCATCCAGGTCCAAAAGGCTACCGTATTGAAGGAACCAGGACGAATACATGAGGGTCACCGTGTCTACAACAATGAGGAAAGGAAGCCCCATGTTGCTAACAGTCCTCGTCAAATAATCCCGGTATTGCTGCCTATTCCTAACTAAGCCCTAAACATGAGGGGCGTAAGTTAAAAGTGGAGGCATTTTACCTTGCCCCGAAATGCTAGCCCCAGAAGCTCCAGTGTTGGGATGCCTCCCTTCGAGAAGGGCATCCAGCTCTTCAGACTCGGCCTGCTCCACACAGCGCCCCTACTCCTTTTTTAGCTTCTCCATTTCTGCCTTGACCACGACCTCCACGGCCTCGATATGAATAAGATCCTCATCTCTTAGAGTCGAATCCCTCTCACATTGCAGTCCCTAGAAGCTAGGGGCGTCTATCAATTGGTGGCCGACAATCAACTTGACTTTTCAAAGGTTCTCCGTGGTCACGAAACCTCCTACATCTAGCTCCTTGGCACTAAGGGTGGCGTAATAATTTTTTTCGATCTAGGATCGACTTAGTGAGCTGGGTTTGAGCGTAGGGACCTGTTCACAAGAATGTGAGTTTCCAATAAACAAAACAAAGTGCTAGACGAAGAATGAAGAAGGATGACTTACCCACACACTGAAAGTCCAACACAAGGGTGGGATTTTTCTCTAGAAGGAACCCAGATGTCATGAACCAGTAGTGTCTGACATCTGGGGGAGGTTTCCACGTGTTGTATGGAGCCGGACTAACACCATGAGCCTTTAACTTATAAAATCCATCCCGTGTCTTATTTTTGGAATTCAGTTGCGGCTCCAACCGGTAAAAGTACAACACCTCCGCAGGGGTGGGTGCCACGATCTCTTTCGAGGCACAAAATATACGCCATCCCAAAAGTAATTTGTACGCTTGGGGCAGAAGCTGGAAAGGCGTGATCCCCACGAACTTGATGAACTGTGCGAAGTAGTCATGGAGCAGGAAAGTGGCTCCCGTACTGAGATGGCCTACGCTCCAAGCCCCGAATGTGCCCACTCCAGTGCGAGCCCTCTCTTCCCTCCGGGCTAGCCTGTTGTAGAAAAGCCTTGGAGTTGACTCTACTCCGAGGGCCTTTCCCAGTGAGTTCAGCATCCGGTAGTTTTGGAACTCGTTCACTTCCCTGTCCATTTCCCACACATTGTCAGTGGGAAGCTTATGTCCCTCCAGGACCATGGGGCCCGCATTGACAGCATCTTCTAGGTGCAGAATGACGCCACGACCCATGATTGGAGACCTGGAAGCGACAAGAAAAGCGAAAACCAAGCAATTAGCACCAAAACTGAATAAAACTGGTTAAGGTACGGGGATTCTCCTAAAAGTACTTGGAGAGGTCCCCTCCGGACCCAGATCGAGAACCAATAAAGATCCCAAGAACATAAGTCGGGAACTAAAGGCCAAGGGTATCTGCTAATAAATTAATTTACCCAAACGGTTTTGAGGCTTCTGAGTTCAATGATTCGGGACAATCAAGCCCGCTCCATCAATCAAATTACCTGTGGTATGGGGGATCGCCTAGAATGTTCCCTACTCTTCATCTCTACCACTTCCACTACCTAGGACCACCCTACACAGTGGTCGCGACCCTAATGGCTATACGATCGCAAAAACAACATGGCAATAGAAATGACCAAAAAAAATAAATATATGACCAAAAAACTTACTATGGGGTAGTGGATTTGAAATTTGTTTAAATTCAGGCGACAACGCTGGCAGAAATTCAATCTTGAATCGGAGGAGGCGGCGTAGCAGTTCGTCGATGTTTCCAAACCAGTTGGCTAGGACAGAGTTGTCTTCTTGCTGAGTGAAAGAAGGCTTCATCAGAAACAAATTGGCACAAAGATGCACTAACCATCAGAGAAGTTTGTCAACAACTTTGGACATATGAGGCTTTGGCTCTCTGCTCTCTAATTTGAGAATTTGGGATCAGGTTAAATGTGGAAATAAGTCTACTGAGGTATTTATAGGAAAAGAAGTTACAATTCAATCCAACAGTCCACGATGAGGATCCCAATATTATCCTCATTCGACGGTCACAGACAGTGCAGGGGCATTAATTTGCCCAATTGGGTACTAAATTGTGGATTCGTCAATCCACGATCCGCGCCTACCTCATCCAACGGTCCACATTGAAAATCCCAAAACAATCCCCGGCTGACGGCTCCAGATAGTGCATAAGCATTCAACTATCCACTTGAGTGCTTAAGGCACCTTTTTGTATGGACGGGACGCTTCGGGAAATGCAGTGACACCCATCAGGCACCTAGGTCATCATTAGATTTTCCCTAGATTTTTTGGGCGCGAGTGGCACAGACGTACCATCAACCTAGAACGTTGGGAATGTGAAAGGACATGATCAACCAAATGACCCCTCAGTAAACAAACTCGGGTCCTGGTAAATGAACTGGGACTTAAGTAAATGAACCGGGACTTAAGTAAACAAACCAGGATACATGTGATTGATCTGGGAGGAAGAAGGCAAGTCTCAACTGCGTGAACACGGATGAAGAATTGGTGGTAAATGTTATCCATATTTTCCACCTATGACACGTGGCACGGCCAAATGGGTCCATGGGCCCATTGACGAGGCCCGAACCCAACCTGAGCCCAGTGAACAATAAACAAGGAAATCCCGTTGGCCCAGACCATAACATACCCACTTAGTGGCAAGTAGCACAAGCTTAATGAAGGGGCCATAACTAAGGTGCAGGCCCGAATCACCTTCCTGATCATACTTAGTCTATATTGTTTAACGCCCAAAACATGCTTCCACTAAGCGGTGGTTGCAGTATAGATCGAGCGGTCGATTCCACAGGGAGGCAAAGAAATAAAGTTAATCAATAAATAAAGTATACAGATAAATAATATGAGGAAAATAGAACAAGTGGTATTTTTGTTGTTTTTGAGATTTAAATATTAGAAATAAAGATAGACTAAAGTGTGATATAACAATAGGTAACAAGTAGGAAGGATCAAGAGTCACAAATATGCATACTTATTTATTTGGACCTTTGATTCACTAAAATTACACAAATGGATAGTTCAAACGCCCAAATTTGTTTATTTGGAAGATTTATTGAAGCACAAATATATTTCACAAAAATATATTCAAGTGATTATTATTCTTTATCATAGAAGGATGAGATAAATCTTATGAGAAATCTAAAAATGATATTATACCATTGGCAATAATGCAATAAAAGATTGGACATAAAACCTAACACAAATATTACTTTTACTATTTATAAAATACATAGAAAGAGCATGACTAATTCTATATAGATTTAGCAAAAGTAAATATATATGAATGAGATGGAGAAAATGATAAATATATTATCTATATTATTTTCACTAATTTGATAATACATAGAAAGTGCTTGACAAAATCTACTATTAGTAAACATAAATAAAGATATCAAGATGAAGAAATAGAGATGAAAGAAAATAAATCACTCAAATATATAAATTTTAAGCACATGGTGAATCAAAAATACCGAACAAAGTCATAGTGTATATAGGAGCATCCTAACCTTCCTAAGAATGTTAGCCTATTATGCTAGACATTCTCATGAAATTGTAGAGAGAAAATATGAGAAATGAGACTAAAATTTGGTAGAGTTTTGCTACCTAAAATTTACCTATCAAATGTGAAAAAAGAGTCCTTATTTATAGAGGATAAAAAATGACTAAAAAGAAATTAAACAATAATTTGGGGTTTATAAAATAAATTTGAAATATTAATAATAAAATATGATTTTGAAAAATCAAATATTATTATTAATATTAATCTAGCTATTTTGGTGAATAGTCATTTTGCCTTTTTTCTAAATCACCACAAAATGTGAGCTTTAAAGCTCAAAATGGGAGGTCCAAGGCCCAAAGTGCTTAAAAGATTGGGCTGGAAGCACTGTGACAACTGGGAAAGATTTGGGCCGGAGCTGGTTGGGATAGTGAGTTGATACACGCAAACCGAGGCGCACACACAGCTGCTGCAGGCGGCTGGCAGGCGTCAGCTGAGAGACGTGTCAGGCGTGGCAGGCGGCGGCGTGGCTTGACTTTGGTGGCTTGGCTGCGGACGTGTGGTGCAACAAGACTGCGCCACTTGGCTCTAGGGAGAGAGGAAAGAGGGAGGAACTTGGGCTTAAAGTGGGCCTTTTGGCTCAAAAAATATTACATTTTATTTGTTTCTTCAATTTTATTTGCTTCTTTCTTCTTTCTTTTTCTTTATGCCAAAATACAACTTTAATTCATACAAAATAACAATAAATTAAATCATAATTAAATATTTTCATTTATAAAATAAATTATATTAATTCCATGAAAATATTAATTAAACTTAATTTATTTTGATCATTAAAATCAATAAATATGCATTTTCACGACTAATCACAACTCCCGACTAGCTTATTGCTAGTCCCTAGCAATTCAAGCGGATAAAAATTATTACCAAGATGAATTAGTGAACTAAATTATGCAAAATCAGTTAACAAAATATTTAGTGAGAATTTAGAAAATGCTATTTAAAACTATCAAAGTTGTAATTCAAGAGCTTTGTATGTGTGCACCAAACCATATCGTTCTTTTCAAAATTTATAACACAAACAATATTGAAAAATCACCAAAGAATAAAGTCTCAACTCAAAATCCTCACAAAGGTATGGAAAGTATTTTTATGAGAGATGGTTGACACTCTTGGAGTTGGAAATTTATCAATTAACACTAAAAAAATGGATGTTATCGTTTTAGGACAAACAATGTTAACGAATATTGATAAAAAGATAGGCTAATCAATTAATTGGAATCTAAATGACATAAGAACATTTGGGATTTTACAAAATGATATTAAGAGCCAAAATAAAGAACAAAACAAAAATAAAATACACAAGCTTTTTTTTAGACATAAATTGAAAACAAATGTAGTAATGTTGATTTCGTTATTTTTTTTTATTTGACAATTTTTTTTTCAACAAAACTACAAAAGATGAAGATGAAAAATGTTGCTCCTGTTCTTTTTTTTTCATTCATTTTTTTATATGTATTTTTTTCTTTATTTTTTTATTATAATTTTTTTTCTCTTTTTTTATATATATTTTTTTTTTACAAGAGACAACATAAGAATAAAGAAGAAAAACAAATTACAAGAAATTAATGGGAAAATTACAATAAAATACAATAAAGGCTCTTTAAAACAAAAATTATCCCTATAGTAAATGTCATATTTTAAATTTCCAAAAATTAATTTTACCAACTCAAATGATCAATAAAAGTTTTCAAAGTTGTTTTCTCATTCTCACAACTCACAAAAAATTAAATGCTTTAAAATTTAGGATTTTTCTCAGTTGAATGTGTTAAATTTTTTTTTATTTATCTATTTTTTTTGTTTGATTGTGCATCAAATTACTCTAAAAAATTACTTCCTAATAGTAAAAATAGCAAAAACTATCTCACAAATTTATTTTTTCATGAATTTTACAGAATTAACTCAAAATTTCAAAATAGTAATCAAAATATATTTCTACGCATGAATATGCCCACTATCCCCAACTTTAAATGACACATTGTCCTCAATGTCTAAAGTCAAGCCCATTGTGGGAGCAAAATGGAATATGATAACCATCAAACAAACAACAACAAAACCCTAAAAAGTAAAATTCACATAAGAAAATAAAGACACAAATTAAAATAAAGCACACTAAAAAGAAATATAAAACCTGGTCAGTCTTTGGTAGACAAAAGCATCGCTCTCAGGTAAGTCTACCAACTGCATATTTCCGTACTATTCTGTATCAAAAATGAATTTTCTTATATCCTACGTCTCAAAAATAGAAGCGTTAGTAACATTTTCAGGATAAAGAAAATGTTTGGGTTCAAAATCCTGGAGGAAATTGGGTGAATGTTTCATTGCAAATATGTGTATGATTTCCTCAACGATGAAGTCTATCACATCAGTATGATAGCTCTCATTTTTCTTTGGAGTGGTTGGAAGAATTTCTGTATGGGAAAGAGTTTCACTACAAATGGTAATTGCATCATCCTCGTTGGGTTTAGGAATGGGAGTAAATGATGGCGCTATGGTTTCAGGCTGAGATGGTAATTGACTTAGAGTATGTGCATTAATAGCTTTGGTCAATTATGAAAGTTGAGTACTAGTTTCTCTAAAATCTTCCACAAATTGTCTATTGAACTCTCTTTGCTTCTCTATAAATGTGTGTAAAGTGTCCTATAAGGAATTCCTATGAGTCCAAACATTATATTGAGGTTCATGGGGGAGGTTAGAAAAATTGTGCTCAAAATTCATGTGAGGCGGTGCATGGTAGTTGTCCTCAGGCTTCCAACTAAAATCTACGGGGTTGGTCCAACTAGAATTATGATTCCTATAGTCGGCTCTTGCAAAGTCACAATAACGTTCATCATAATCTACCTCGGAAACCTTGTAACTTTCTCTATCAAACTTAGTTTCTAAAATCTCAAGTTCTTAGTATTCTCTTACACTAAGTTAGTATGCACTCCTAAAATGGCTAGTACCATCAGTAGCACTAGAATTATGATTGTTTCCAAATGAAGAATAATACATTGGAAAATACAACTCAAAACGTGTTCTTCTTCATTCATTATTTTTTAAAATTTGTTTTTCTTTTGTGATTTTTTTTTGGATTTTTTTTGTTTTACTTGTTTCCAGGTCGTTTTGAGGTTTTTAGAATGATCCCACTTAAGACCCACACTTTATCTAGAACTCCCCGATGTTACTAGATAATTGTGGAGGGATCACAATTCACAAAAACGATCCTCTTACAACCAATACTTACTAGAACTCCTCAAGGTTACTAAGTGAGCATAGATGAAACTTTACTCAAATTGGCCTTTAAGCAAAAATTTCTTATGTTGACAAAACAAGCTTTGTTTTTTTTATTGTTATTATTTTTTTTATTTTACGATTTTTTTTAAGATTTAAAACCTAAAAATTAAAAGAAAACTAATAACAAAAAAAGGAGACAAATCTAACAATAATAATAATAAATTATCTAAACATAAGAAATAGGATGCTCACAAAGCCTAAAAAAAAATTATAGAAAAAAATGAATAAAAGGTCTAAAAAAATCTAAGAAAGTATCATTTTTTTTTTCAAAGATAGAGGAAAAACTAACAAAGTAAACAAAAAACTAAAACACATAAAAAAAACACAAAAGTAAGATAAAAAAAATATAACAAATCCTAAACACAAATAATAAAAAAAAATGAAAACTAAACTAGCAAAAGATAAGCAACCAATTTATTTTTTTTAAGTTTTTTTTTTAACTACAAATGAAAAAAAGAAATAAAATAAAATAAGCTACCCAAAAATAAATAAAAAAAAACTAAATACATACACAACAAGCTTTTTTTTTCTTTTTAATTTTTTTACAACAATTATAAATAAAAAGAGAGAAAAAAAACTAACAAAAGACAAATAATAAGAAAATAAACTAAGAATAAAACTAACAAATCCTAGAAAACAAATGATAGTAATTTTTTTTATTTTAGCACAACAATAACAAAAAAAAATGAAAAACTAACTAAAAAGAAACAATAAAAAAATAATGATAGTGATTTTTTTTTTTACTTTTTTTTAAGGGTAATAAGATAAATCTAAAAAAAAATCCTAGAGAAATATACACAAAAAGAAAATGATAGAATTACTCACCTCTTTTGCAGCTACCTAAAATTTACCTCTTTTGCAAAATTTATTGAAAAACTTTTTTTTTTCACTATTACCTCTCCGGCAACGGCGCCAAAATTTGTCTAACGCCCAAAACATGCATCCACTAAGCGGTGGTTGTAATATAGATCGGACGATCGATTCCACAAGGAGGCAAAGAAATAAAGTTAATCAATAAATAAAGTTTAGAGATAAATAATATGAGGAAAATAGAACAAGTGATATTTTTATTGTTTTTTAGATTTAAAGATTAGAAATAAAGATAGACAAAAGTGTGATGTAACAATAGGTAATAAGTAGGAATGATCAAAAGTCACCAATATGCATACTTATTTATTTGGACCTTTAATTCACAAAAATTACACAAACGGATAGTTCAAACGCCCAAATTTGTTTATTTGGAAGATTTAACATTGAAGAACAAATATATTTCACAAAAATGTATTCAAATGATTAATATTCTTTACCATAGAAGGATGAGATAAATCTTATGAGAAATCTAAAAATGACATTATACCATTGGCAATAATGCAATAAAAGATTGAACATAAAACCTAACACAAATATTATTTTTACTATTTATAAAATACATAGAAAGAGCATAGCTAATTTTATATAGATTTAGCAAAAGTAAATATATATATATATGAATGAGATGGAGAAAATGATAAATATATTATCTATATTATTTTCACTAATTTGATAATACATAGAAATTACTTGACAAAATTTATATACTATTAGTAAACATAAATAAAGATAACAAGATGAAGAAATAGAGATGAAAAAAAAATCACTCAAATATATAAACTTTAAGCACATGGTAAATCAAAAATGCCGAACAAAGTCATAATGCATATATGATCATCCTAACCTTCCTAAAAATGTTAGCCTATTATGCTAGCATGCTCATGAAATTCTAGAGAAAAAATATGAGAAATGAGACTAAAATTTGGTAGAGTTTTGCTACCTAAAATTTACCTATCAAATGTGATAGAAGAGTTGTAACGCCCTACTTCCTTAGAGCCGTTACTAAGTGATTTTAAAACGTGCTTTTGACTCACTAATCGAGGTTTTAAGGCAAACGTGTAATCAAACCATAAACACACTCATAAACTTTGAAAATAATTCTATTTACTGAAAATCATAAAACGTTTAACATTTGGGATCTCAAAACACTGTTTATAAATATTTACAACTCAAAATATACTTAAAGTTGACTATACGACAAAATAGGGTTCTTTACAAGCAACTTCCAAAAATACCCCTGGCCGTGGCAGCTAGGCAGACCAGACATGTACGCGTCGCCTCACGCTCTCCATACTCATGGTCGGTTGGCTTTCTCCTTGCCCTTACCTGCACCACAGAGCACCCGTGAGCCGAAGCCCAGCAAGAAAAATCCACATAAATAGATAACATACGCATATGAACCACTTAGCATATAACCAATTCACCAACAAGCTAAACACAATCGGCCAAGCCGTCCCAGGCGCTTTACTAGGCCCTGGGTTGCGGTCTACACCGTAAGGATATCCCAGGTATCCTTTAGGGTCTTTCCCTGGCAACTCGCACTCCGTGTGCTAAATGCTGCTCCCGGCCCCTTGCCGTTCCCAGCCTTCGTCGTTCCCGGCCCTTGCCGATCATTCACATATATGCATACACAACATAATTAAACATAACTTAAGCATATACTAACATAATCAATGGGCTACACCCAACACATAATCATATAGGGTCGTGCCCTGCAACACAACTATGGGGCCTCACCCTGCTCTATGGGTACAACAGCTTTCTTACCTATGTCCCGAGCTTCTTGAGCACTGAACCCTCGAGCACAGTCCTCTAATCCGAGCCTCACTGAGAACCTCAAGTAGAAATTCATCCCTGAGCCTCCTCCAAATCCAACTCCAAGCTAATCCCTCTTGATTCCCAAGCTCTGGATTAACCTTGACCTATGCTTGATTTTAATTGCCTCAATTCAGCCTTGATTCTCCTCCTTAGCCTCAAAGATACCCAGCTCTCTCTCTTCCTCCTTTCTCTCTAGCTTCTTGGTTCCTCTAGTCTTCCCAACACAGACATTCAGATTATGCCTAAGTAAAATAACGTGAATGACTTTTCCCTCAGCCAAAGATATATTCTCCCAAGGCCAAATGACCCAATTGCCCTCCCTTCTAACCTATATTCTAACTAATCCTCAAGGGCATCCTAGAATTTTCCCTATCCTTTTGCAAGAATACCACTTCCACACCTAAAGTAACTATCCTCAAAAGTTACCTATAGTTACCCAAGTTACCAAAGTGCCATTAACCATTACCCAAAAATTCCCAAACTCAAGTTATAATATTCCCGAGATACCCCTAGGCTCCTCCTGAGCCGGGTATCTGACCCCGTTGTGACTTTCTAGCTAATCAACTCCCTAGGACCGTCTCGGAACGTGCATCACAAATATATCACCATTATATCACATATATCGCATTTATGCCCTCAACGGGCTAAAATTACAAATATGCCCCCTGACAACCAAATGGGGCCCACACGCATATTTAATCACCTAAACATGCATTCTAACCACATATTCATTAAATTAACATATATTAATACAGTATAACAACTATTGCCTTCTAGGCACACTAATCAAGGCCCCAAGCCTTATTAGCAAATTTGGGTCGCTACAACTATCCCCTCCTTACAGAGATTTCGTCCTCGAAATTACCTGAACAACTCGGGATACCGCTCCCGCATATTTGATTCAAGTTCCCATGTCGCCTCCTCAACTTTGTTGTTCCTCCACAGCACTTTCACCAAGGCGATGGTCTTACTCCGCAAAACTTTATCTTTCCGGTCAAGAATCTGAACCGGCTTCTCCTCATAGGACAAATCCTGGTCCAGCTCCAAAGTCTCATAACTCAGTATGTGTGTCGAATCTGATACATACTTTCAGAGCATAGACACATGAAAAACATTATGAACCCCTGATAAGGCTAGAGGCATTGCCAACTTGTAGGCTACCTCCCCAACCCGCTCCAGAACCTCGAAAGGGCCTACAAACCTAGGGCTCAACTTGCCCCAAATGCCAAACCGTTTCACTCCTCTCAGAGGTAAAACCCTAAGGAACACATGGTCACCAGCTTGAAATTCTACACTCCTGCGTTTCAGGTCTGAATAACTCTTCTGGCGACTCTGGGAGGCGAGCATTCGCGCTCTAATCTTCTCAATCGCCTCATTGGTCCTCTGAACCATCTCAGGACCCAAATAACTCCTCTCACCCGTCTCGTCCCAATGGATAGGTGATCTACACTTCCTCCCATAAAACATCTCATACGAAGCCACTCCGATAGTCGCCTGATAACTGTTATTATACGAGAACTCAATCAAAGGGAGATATTTACTCCAAGATCCCTCGAAGTCTAACACACAGGCTCGCAACATGTCTTCCAATATCTGAATAGTCCTCTCAAACTGTCCATCGGTCTGAGGATGATAAGCAGTACTAAACCGTAACTGCGTGCCCATAGCCTTTTGCAGGCTCTCCCAAAACTTGGAGGTGAAGGTGGGGTCTCTGTCAGATACTATCGACCTCAGAGCTCCATGAAGTCGAACAATTTCCTTCACATATAATTCAGCATACTGCTCCACAATATAAGTCGTCCTGACAGGCAAAAAGTGGGCTAACTTGGTATACCTATCCACAATCACTCACACCGAGTCATGTTGTCCCACAATTCTCGGCAAACCAACCACAAAGTCCATGGTAATGTCCTCCCACTTCCACTCTGGAATCCCTAGAGGCTGCAGCAACCCTGCTGGCCTCTGATGTCCAGCCTTGACCTGCTGACACGTTAAACACTTGGCCACATAATCCACCACATCCCTTTTCATGCCCGACCACCAATATAAAGCTCTCAAATCTTGGTACATCTTCGACGTACCTGGATGTAAAGAGTAGGGAGTGGTATGCGATTCATCTAGAATCTCCCGTCAGATATCAAAATCCATCGGAACACAAATCTGACATTTGTACTTCAGTAAGCCCATCTCTGAAAGAGAAAAGTCCTTAGTCGTTCTGACTAAGAGGTTCTCCCTGTGACCTCTCAACTGGGAATCTTTCCCCTGCACCTCCTTGATCCTCTCAAGGAGTGTAGACTGAAGAGTGTTGTTGGCTAACCGGCCAACCACCAACTCTATTCCGGCTCTAGTCATCTCCTCAGCCAGTTTATCAGATATCTGTCTCAAACTGAACAACTGTCCTGGGCCTTTCCGACTCAATGCATCAGCCACCACATTATCCTTCCCAGGATGGTATAGGATATCACAATCATACTCCTTAACCAACTCTAGCCACCGTCTCTGGCACATATTCAAATCTTTCTGAGTAAAGAAATATTTCAAACTTTATGGTCGGTGTATATCTCGCACTTCTCACCATAAAAATATTGTCTCCAAATCTTAAGTGTGAATACCACTGCTGCCAATTCCAGATCATGCGTGGGATATCTCTGCTCATACTCCTTTAACTGTCTCGATGCATAGGCTATCACCTTACCAGCTTGCATCAGCACACACCCCAAACCCTATCTGGAAGCATCACAGTAAATCACGAACTTCTCATTACCTGTCGGCAAACTCAACACTGGCGCAGTGATCAATCGCCACTTCAATTCTTTGAAACTGTTCTCATATCTATCTGTCCAAACATACTTTGTCTTCTTTTTCGTCAATTCTATCAATGGTGTGGCTATCCTAGAGAACCCCTCAACAAACCGCCGATAATATCCTGCCAATCCTAGAAAACTTCTCACTTCTGGAACGTTGCTCGGTCTAGGCCAATCTCTTACTGCCTCAATCTTACTTGGGTCAACCAGAATCCCTTCCTTACTGATGATATGGCCCAGAAACGTGACTTGCGGTAGCCAAAACTCACACTTACTAAACTTAGCATATAACCTATGCACCCTTAACCGCTGCAATACCAACCATAGATGTTCCTCATGCTCTGTCTCTGACTGAGAGTACACTAAGATGTCGTCGATGAATACAATCACAAACTTATCCAGATAGTCCTTGAAAACCCTATTCATCATATCCATAAAAGCTGCTGGGTCATTGGTTAATCCAAAGGACATAACCAGAAATTCATAGTGTCCATATCGCGTGCGGAAAGCAGTCTTTGGTATGTCCTCTTCTTTGATCCTTAATTGATGGTAACCTGATCATAGATCAATTTTAGAAAACACTGTACTTCCCTGCAGCTGGTCAAATAAATCATCGATCCTAGGCAGTGGATACTTATTCTTAATGGTCAGCTTGTTCAGCTCCCTGTAGTCAATGCACATCCTAAGAGATCCATCCTTCTTCTTAACAAACAACACTGAAGCACCCCATGGCGAGAAACTCGGTCTGATGAACCCCAAATCCAGTAACTCCTGTAACTAAATCTTCAACTCTGCCGGAGCCATTCTGTAAGGTGCTCTAGATACTGGCTCCACCCCTGGCGCTAACTCAATAACAAAGTCAATCTCCCGCTGCAGCGGCAAGCCTGGCAGATCTGCTAGAAATAAATCTAGAAATTCACACACCAATCTAGTCTCACCCAGTCCAGCCGACTCAACCCTAGAAGTGTCCACAACATTTGCTAGGAATCCTATGCAACCTTCCTGCATCAGGTCTCTAGCCTTCAATGCTGAAATGATAGGTATTCACGATCCACTAGATGTACCCACAAACACAAAGGGTACCTCCCCTTCTGGTTCAAAAGTCACCATCTTGCGCTTGCAATCTATTGTCGCCCCATACTTTGCTAACCAATCCATCCCTAAGATCATATCAAAGTCATCCATCGCAAGCTCAATCAGATCGCAGGCAATTCCCTACCATCTACCTCTACTGGTAAAGCTCTAGTCCATCTCCTAGAGACTACCAGTTCCCCAGTTGGCAACAAAGTCTGAAAACCCCTAGCATACACAACACTAGGCCTACACAGCTGATCTATCACCCTAGCAGACACAAACGAGTGGGTAGCTTCCGAATCAAACAATGCAGTATACAAAGACCCAGCACTAGAAATCTGACCTGTCACAACTGAGGGGCTAGCCTCCGCCTTAGTTTGAGTCAAGGTAAACACTCTGGCAGGAGCGAAACTGTCACCCTGCTTCGGCTCCTCCTTCCACAGTCTCGCTCCTGCCTGGCTTGTGGGAAGTCCTTCTTCAAATGATTGGCACTCCCACAGACAAAGCAGGCCCTGATCCTGTACTCACCCTAATATCGTCGTCTGCACCGAGGACACACTGGGAAACTCCTCCAGTTGTCACTTTCGCCCTGACGGCCACCAAAATCACCCTGTGCCCTCCTATCAGAATTGGAAGGAACGAAGGAATCTGGGGCCTTCCTCTTCTGCTCACTGGGGCCACTACCCCAACTGGATCCAATAAAAGGAGGCACTGTCCTCCTAGCATTGCGCCTAACAACGCTCTCTCTCCAGATCTGGTCCTCGGCCCCCTCAGCTGTAAGGGCCTTGTCCATAACCTGAGCATAGGTAGTAGTCCCTGGATCCAAAGTGATCTTCACATCACGGGCGATCATAACGTTCAATCCCCGTACAAATCTGCCTCTCCTTGCCGCATCCGTCGGCACTAAATCTGGCACAAACTTCGCCAATCGGTAAAATTTCAGAGCATACTCTGTCACGATCAACCGGTTCTGAGTCAGGTTGATGAACTCGTCAACCTTTTCAGCTCGGACTGCTACACTGTAATATTTCTCGTTGAAGATATTCTTGAATTCTTCCCAGGTCATGACTGCCACATTCCTTCTCTGAACCACAACATCCCACCAGATGCAGGCATCTTCTTTAAACATGTAGCTAGCACAGGAAACTCTCTCGTTCCCCTCAACCCTCATGAAATCCAGGATAGAGGAAACCATATTCATCCACTGCTCTGTCCGCAGTGGGTCTGGTCCACCCTCAAAGGTGGGAGGATGCTGTTTCCTAAATCTTTCATACAGAGGTTCCCACCTGTTCTCCATCACAGGCTGAACCAGCACTGGCCCCACATCCTGCTGAATTTGACAGCCCAGTGACCTATGGAGGGGCTTGCTGCCTCAACTGGCGAAGTTCTTCTTCTGTTCTTCGCAACCTTGCTTCCATTTTAACAAACATCTCTTGCCAATTCTGTGGGGCAGGTGGAGGGTCTTGACCCTGATTGTCATCCTCGGCCCGATTGCTGTGGAGTCTAGATGATTATCGAGGCATCACAACTATATGCATGCAACCAACGACGCCTCTCATCAAGCATGATAACAAAATCCAATACCACCTCCCAATCACAACAACCAACCAAGAGCAGCAATCCAGATAACATACAGATAGCATATAACACACAACGGGCCATGCCCTGGCATCATGCATATGTTAAATCATTCATCATGCTCTATATGAAACAAGCAGGCAAACAGGGCATTCAAGCACATATTCAAGCATATTAATCAATCATACCAACCAACCCTGAGTCGAGCTTGTCACTGACAGCGAGCGTACATGTTCGGTTAATCTCCAGAACCAATAAACCTTGGCTCGCTCTGATACTAAGTTGTAACTCCCTACTTCCTTAGAGTCATTACTAAGTGAGTTTAAAACGTGCTTTTGACTCGCTAATCGAGGTTTTAAGGCAAACGTGTAATCAAACCATAAACAGAGTCATAAACTTTGAAAATAATTCCATTTACTGAAAATCATAAAACGTTTAACATTTGGGATCCCAAAATACTGTTTATAAATATTTACAACTCAAAATATACTTAAAGTCGACTATACGACAAAATAGGGTTCTTTACAAGTAACTTCCAAAAATACCCCTGGCCGTGGCAGCTAGGCAGACCAGACATGTACACGTCGCGTCACGCTCTCCATACTCATGGTCGGTTGGATTTCTCCTTGCCCTTACCTGCACCACAGAGCACCCGTGAGTCGAAGCCCAGCAAGAAAACTCCACATAAATAGATAACATACGCATATGAACCACTTAGCATATAACCAATTCGCCAACAAGCTAAACACATTCGGCCAAGCCGTCCCAGGCGCTTTACCAGGCCCTGGGTTGCGGTCTACACCGTAAGGATATCCCAGGTATCCTTTAGCATCTTACCCTGGCAACTCACACTCCGTGTGCTAAACGCTGCTCCCGGCCCCTTGCCGTTCTCGGCCTTCGCCGTTCCCGGCCCTTGCCGATCATTCACATATATGCATACACAACATAATTAAACATAACTTAAGCATATACTAACATAATCAATGGGCTACACCCAACACATAAACATATAGGGTCGTGCCCTGCAACACAACTATGGGGCCTTGCCCTGCTCTATGGGTACAACAGCTTTCTTACCTGTGTCCCGAGCTTCTTGAGCACTGAACCCTCGAGCACAGTCCTCTAATCCGAGCCTCACTGAGAACCTCAAGTAGAAATTCGTCCCTGAGCCTTCTCCAAATCCAACTCCAAGCTAATCCCTCTTGATTCCCAAGCTCTGGATTAACCTTGACCTATGCTTGATTTTAATTGCCTCAATTCAACCTTGATTCTCCTCCTTAGCCTCAAAGATACCCAGCTCTCTCTCTTCCTCCCTCTTCCTCCTTTCTCTCTAGCTTCTTGGTTCCTCTAGTCATCCCAACACAGACATTCAGATTATGCCTAAGTAAAATAACGTGAATGACTTTTCCCTCAGCCAAAGATATATTCTCCCAAGGCCAAATGACCCAATTGCCCTCCCTTCTAACCTATATTCTAACTAATCCTCAAGGGCATCCTAGACTTTTCCCTATCCTTTTGCAAGAATACCATTTCCACACCTAAAGTAACTATCTTCAAAAGTTACCTATAGTTACCCAAGTTACCAAAGTGCCATTAACCATTACCCAAAAATTCCCAAACTCAAGTTATAATATTCCCGAGAAACCCCTAGGCTTCTCCCGAGCCGGATATCTGACCCCGTTGTGACTTTCTAGCTAATCAACTCCCTAGGACCGTCTCGGAATGTGCATCACAAATATATCACCATTATATCACATATATCGCATTTATGCCCTCAACGGGCTAAAATTACAAATATGCCCCCTGACAACCAAATGGGGCCCACACACATATTTAATCACCTAAACATGCATTCTAACCACATATTCATTAAATTCACATATATTAATACAGTATAACAACTATTGCCTTCCAGGCACACTAATCAAGGCCCCAAGCCTTATTAGCAAATTTGGGTTGCTACAAGAGTCCCTAGTCATAGAGAGAGAAAATGACTAAAAATAAATTAAACAACAATTTGGGGTTTACAAAATAAATATGAAATATTAATAATAAAATATGATTTTGAAAAATCAAATATTATTATTAATTTTAATCTAGCTATTTTAGTGAATATTCATTTTGTATTTTTTGTAAAACACCACAAGATGTGAGTTTTAAAGCTGAAAATGGGAGGTCCAAGGCCCAAAGTGGTTAAAAGATTAGGCTGGAAGCACTGTGACAGCTGGGAAAGATTTGGGCCGGAGTTGATTAGGAGAGTGAGTTGCTACACGCAAACCGAGGCTCACACATAGCTGCTACAGGCGGTTGGCAGGCATCAGCTGACAGACGCGTCAGACGTGGCTCGACTTTGGTGGCTTGGCCGCGAACATGTGGCGCAACAAGACCGCGCTACCTGGCGCTGGCAGCGACTTGGGCTTGAAGTGACCTTTTAGATTGGGCCTTTTGGCTCAAAAAATGCCACATTTTCTTTGTTTCTTCAATTTTATTTGCTTTTTTCTTCTTTCTTTTTCTTTATGCGAAAATGCAACTTTAATTCCTACAAAATAATGATAAATTAAATCATAATCAAATATTTTTATTTATAAAATAAATTATATTAATTCCATGAAAATATTAATTAAACTTAATTTATTTTGACGATTAAAATAAATAAATATGCATTTTTCACCACTAATCATATATCCTCCGAGATGTAAATTATGATGGCAAACAATCCATTCCAAGAGACAGATCCCATCAAGTGGGATCCAGGAGAAGTCACCGCCATCAAGATGTCCACCTTGGTAAATGAACCCGGGTCCTAGTACACGAACCAAGACTTAGGTAAATGAACCCATATCACCTAGTTGGATAGAACAAGCCCAGTCCTTCCTATAGCTGATGTGTCCCCGAGAAATTCGGGCAATTGGTCTCCCTAACTAACCTACAGAATGGGGTACCCACAGAATTTACACTGTTCCTAGGAAACGTTACTGCCACTACTCTGATAGATCTTGTCCCCAGGATCTCCTTGGTAGCCCATGCAGATCAGTTTGTGCTAACGTATAAATGATAGTTGTAAGACTTCACCACACTTAAGCCGGCCCAATGGGCCTAGATTACCAACCCTTAATTATGTTACATTTATTGTATTATGGCTCCATTAGCGAGCAATTGTAATTATGTCCTTATTGGGCCCGGATTAGTCCGGCCCAAGTGACATGACTGCCTATAAATAGGGTCAGTCGTGCACTGTAGCGAGGATCCCATATTTTCTCTTGTAAGCAAAACATTGCTGAACTTGCAGAAAACCTCCACCAGTGACTCATGGACTAAGGCTCATTAACGCCCCAACCATGCAAGAACTGTTATCTTATTTATTTCCTAGCCTTTCTTTCTAGCTCTTATCTTTCAATATATTTATAGTTTATGAAAAATTCGGTAAACAAGAACTTATATAATTGTTTTTTATTATGCAATAAAATCTTATCTATGATACATGGGAATATCACTTTTTGTGTTTGCTTGTGGAAGGAAAAACTCATGAGTTACGTGTCTCAAAAATGGCTCTCGACCCATGAATTCCTAGCAAGATGCCAAGATAACATCACATTTTCTAAGGACATGGGTGATAAACACCATTATTGGACATACCAAAACAACAACAAAATCCAAAAAAGGAAAACAAGGAGAACCAATAGCTTTTGTGACACCGGCTTAAACCCTAGGCAAATCTATCAACCATAAACTCCAACACCAAACTAAGGGGAACATTACACCTCCACCAATCTTAAGAAACTAGACACTAACCAATAAGTTGAAGGAGGACCCTAAACCATTACCAAAAAATGCCTAAATTTGATACCGGAGCATGCTTCCTGAACCCATTAAAGATGTATAGAGCTTCCACCACCACAAAACTAGTCTACCCAATCATCAAGCAAACACAACAAAAAAAATGAACCCAAAACTTGAGAATGCCACAAACCCAAAAACAGAAATACTCTACTAGGTGTGGACTCAATAGAGGACGACTCCAATAGTAAAGTTAAAATAGGTGCCTAAACAAGCCAAAAACTGCCATCATACCTTGATTCACTGTTGCCACCCAAAATAAAATCCAAATGCCTCTTGGATAGAGCATCACCAACTCACAAACATGTGTCGGCAATACTCTGATCAAGAGAAAGGCAAAGAGCTTCTGGGGTTTGTCAAAAAAGGAGACAAAAAGGTTATTGAAATTCGATAAGTACATCTATGAATAGTTCTACCTATTATGATTGGCAAAAGTACAAAGCCTAAGTAGTATTATATAAGCTAAGTGTAAAACCCTAATAGTTTCACATAATGTCGGTGCGAAATTTGACTTTTTGTAGGCATTTGAAAATTGTAACTTTGGGTCCAAAGTGATACATTGAGGCATCTAAGGATGCCCAAAAAGTTTGGTATCATTTGGAGGTGTTTAAGGTCAATTTTGAGAAGTGTGACCTCTCTATTTGGCATTGCGTCGCCTCCTTGTAGGCAACACATCACCTAGAACTTGAAATCTAAGTGAAACGCAATAGGTGATGTCCTACTAGTAGGTGACATGTCGTATTTATGTTCCGTACAATGTCATTTTTTATGCTCCAAATGATGTGTTTAAAAGCTCTAACCCTATTGGTTAGACTTAATGACGGTGCCTACACTATAAAGAGAGGTTTTTATTTAGAGTTTTGAAGAGTTGATCACACTTTCAATTCTCTCTTTAATCCCTCACTCTCTTGAACTCTCTAAAATCACAAGTTTTCTCCAAGAAATTGAAAAAAAAAAAAGTTCTTGTCTTTTGAATTTCAAAGCTTGTTCAATCCCAAATCCTTTTCCTACTAGAGAAAGCCTCTAGCATCCATGAAAAGCTAGGAAATAGAGAATTTGGACAATGATACATCTCATGTATAAGCATTGGTTTTTATTCTCCAACAACAAAGAAGATTAAAGTGGTGTTCCATTTAGGGTTTAAATTTTTCAAGAAAATCAAGGAGTTTTTGTTCTACAATTAGAGTTTGTACTTCTCTTCTCTTATCTTTTATTGTACTTTCTCAAGCAAAATTTCATGCAAATTCTTATAATATTGGTGGTGTAATCTCACTCTCCTACAACAATAAAATTCTTTATTATCTGGTTTGTGATATTCTACATCATTATGGAAGAATCTTCTTCAATTCTGGCATTGAAATTCTTGACTTAAGATTTTGATAGGCTTGACCAGTTTGATGGAACTAATTTTTGCGCTGGCAAGAAAAGATTAAGTTCCTACTCACAACTCGAAAGGTCTACTATGTTCTAGGCAAAGATATAAATGCCCTATATCCCACTAAGGAGGGTGACACTCAAGAAATCATCAAAGAAAGGAAGAAGCTTGAAGAAAATGAGCTAATATGTCGTGATCAAATCCTCAATGCCCTCTCGAATTGATTATATGATCTCTATGCCAACACTAAGTCCGCCAATGAGATATGGGAGGCATTGGAAAAATAAATACAAAGAGAATGAAAAAGGTACAAAGAAATTCATTAATACTCAATGTATGGAATTTAAGTTTTTTAATGATAATTCCCTTCTCCCCCAAATTCATGAATTACAAATCATTGTGAATAAAATTTCTACCCTAAAATTTGTATTGATGAAACAATTCCTTATTTGTGATGTAATAGCCAAGTTGCCTCCATCTTGGGAATATAGGAAGAAAATCCTTCATAAGAATGAAGAGATTTCATTGGAGGAGATTCTCAGGCATTTGAGAATTGAGGAGGAGTCTCATCATAGAGATAAGAATGTGGAATAGTCTAATGGAGAGATTTCTAAAGCCAATGTCGTGGCTAAACCTCCCAACAACACAAAGGAAAAGAGATTAAGAAGCCCAGAGGCAAGGGTAATAAATCTTTGGAGCCTAAGAAGAATGAAAGTCAATTTAAGAGCTCCAAAGGATCTTTCTTTGTGTGTGGCAAAAATGGTCATTTTTTAAGAGATTGTAGGTTCAAGAATAACCTTAGCAATAAAGCAAAGGTGAATTCGATCGAAGAAGACTTACTGGCTAAACTAAGTGAGATTAATGTCATCCATGGAAAGGTGAAAGGTTGGTGGTATGACACCTGTGTTAGGATTGGTTAAATACATGGTGAAATTAGTTATGCACAAAGAGGTGTAAAACCATATCAATTTCACTAAAGCCAACATGAGCGGGTTGACTTTTGTTGTAGGTACTTAAAAATAATATTTTATGGTCCAAAGTGTTTATTTGGAGTATATAAGAGTACCCAAAAAGTTTGAAGGCATTTGAGGGTGTTTTGGGTTGATGTACGGGTCAAAATTCAGTGCAACAGGTTGCATCGTCTGTTGAGAGGCGATGCATCGCTTGTCTTACGACAGCCCAGACAGGCGACACATCGCGTGGGCCGTTTGTATAGACACATACAATTACATGTTTTTTGCTCCAAAACTATTTTAAAATGCTCTAATCTTTTCCTACACTATTTAAGAAGTTTATTTGAGATTTTGGTGATTTGATCACTCTCCATTCTCTCTCTCTAACTGACAAGATTACTAGTTTCCTCAAAGATCTTCATGAAGAAAGCTTGACTTGTTTGAAGACCAAGACTTGTTAATCCCATGACTCATTCCACCATTGTAGCAGCTTCAAGCAATCTCTTATGGGAGGCTAGGAATATAGTTTTTTGGACAACAATTCTATTTTTCAAGCCTTCATGTTTATCTCCAATGTTTGATCACATAAAATTATAATTTTATGATTTTATGTAACTAGGGTTTCTCTTAATAAAAGTCATTTCTTTCCCTTCACTTAAATTGTGTTATTTTTCCATTGTGTGTATCGATATATTGTGATTAATTATCGTAAATTAGAATATTCTTGTTGTGTTTTTAAGCCATAATCTCAACAACTTGTGCCACCATCTATGTTATATATGATAGGTCTCTATTCAAAGCCTTTGATAATTCAAAAGATGGGCATGAAATCCAAATAGGCAATGATAAGAGGTCTAAGGTTGAATGCAAATGAACAATTGATATTTTCTTCATTTCTGACAAGAATTATCTACTCACAAATGTGTTGTATGTACCAGATATGAGTAGAAACCTTGTTAGTAGTTATTTGCTTGGCGAATTGGGAATGTTTTTGTTTAATTTTTCTTTTGATATGTTTATATCATTTTTTATATATAATATTATTTGTTTATTTAAAATTTATATATGCTAATCATAAAAATTTAATAAAAATAATTAATAAATTTTCTAAATAAAACTAAACAAACACATATTACATGTTGTTTGCACCTAGTATATATATATATATAAGATGTAATAAACTAACATAATTTTAAATTAATATTTTGTTAATAAGAAATTATATTATTTAACGTGTATATTTTGTGTGTAAAAATTATGTTTGGTGTGTTATTATTTAGGACAAATGAGAAAATTTTCTCACTTTTTATTGTATTGGTATTGGTATACTTTCTTCCTTTTCTTATTGTAAAAATATTTATTGATATATGTCATTTTTGTCAAAATAGTTATTCTATTATGATTCTTATATATATATTGACAAATTGTTAATGTGACTCATCATACTCTGTCGTTTTCATGCTGTGGAGAATAAGGTAGCTCAAGTATAATAAACTTTGTTAGTAGTATATAATATAATTCAAGACATCAAAATTATTTTCACAAAATTATAATAGTTTAATAGGAATTTTATAATGTTTGTAAAAAAAAGGCATTTTATAATGTTCAAAAGAAATTTTGGATAAAATTTCTTGTTTCTCACTTATTATTTTTCTTTGAGAAATTTGCAATTAAAATATTTAACTTTTGTATTTATTTACGGTTAAATACTATTTATTTTTGTAAGTAAAGTACTAAAATATTATTTTTTTTATATTATATATGTAACAACGTTTAAGTTTGACTTTTAACTAGAAAATATAAGACTAAAATACATAAACATTGTGTTTATTTATGACTAAATACCTAAATGCTAAGTTTTTTTTAGCGATATAAGTATCAAAACATTAAAATAATTTAAAAAAATTATTTTTACTATTTTTTAAATCCTATAGTAATTTAAAATTAATTAAATAATTGAAAAATATTTTAATTAATTTTAAAATTAAAAAATATATTAAAAGTCTATTTTAATTAAAATAAAAAATAAATCTATATTAAAATTAAATTCTAAAACTAAAATTTTCTCATTATCTTCTTCTTCCTACGAGACACGTTGCTTCGTCTAATAAATTTTATAATGTTGAAAAGAAATTCAGGATAAATGCCGTTACTCACCTATTATTTTTCTTTAATATCGAATTTCAGCAAACAAAAATTGCATTGACTTAAATTGGAGTAAAAAATATTCTCAAGCCTTATCTTGTATAATAATGTGCAAATATTCTATATTTTATTTTATAATAAACTAGTCATTCTGACATAAAATAATAAGTAGAAGAAATATGTTAAATATAGCCAACCTGTAAGGCTGTGTGACAATAATATCATGGAAATGGAATACAGCAACTAGCTTGTCATTACTTTACCCAAAATCCAAATCTAAGTGGTAGGCCCTCTTTATTGTTTTGCTTGCTATCAATTTATATCCACCATTATTTTAACAAAAAAATAACTTATAATTTAAGTAAGTACACATAAACCATGTTTTTTCCCTAATCCTATTGAGTATGTGTGATAAAACTATTTGCTTTGATTTTTATTTACCTTTTTTTTAAAAAAAAAAATACTCTCCACTTAATATTAGTAATTTTTGAGGCTCTAGCTAATATATATATAATATATTGCTGTAAAATACTATTTTTATGAGTGGTTAAATTTAAATATGAGTTTCATACTTTTAATTTAAAATATTAAATTTTTTAATTTTTATGGTCAGTTTAGACTAGTTGTAGCTTATACAATTATCAGTTTTAGCTATATTGTAAAAAAAATGGTTGAAACATGCAATTATTGTCTGGTGTGAGAAGCAAAAATAGTATTATATTATTTTATAAACTAAAGTAGTTTGTTAATATAATATTAATAAAATAAAAAATATTTTAGAATATTTATTTTACTTTTAACTTTCATATTATACCATTTATCAGCTTTTCTATATATATAAATAAGTTTTTCTATATTTTTTAAATTATTTAAATATCATATTTTTTAAAATATTTTATTCATTAACATAAAATAAAATAATTGAGAAAGAAAAAAGTAATAAAATATTAGTAGAGAAAAAAAAAAGCTACAAATATTAATTAAAAATATTTAAAGCTTGTTTCATCCAAATTTCAAGAATAAATAAACAGCCTCGAAATGTAGTGTAATGCCTCGAAATCCCTAATGCGGTTTAATGGCTGGATTAGTAGGCTGGGAGGGCCATAACTGTTTAATTATGCCATTAACTGATAATATACATGTTTATGTGAATTATATTATAATATGATGTTAAATGCATGCATGTGGGTCCACATTCAACTACATGAGTGTTTTGGTAATTTGGCCCGTTGAGGGTGTAATTGTATATTTGTATGCATGTCGGTGACCTATTGTTGAGACCACATTATAACGTGGATTTGTTCGAGCTATTCAGCATGAGACGATATTTGAATATTAATTAGCGGTTTATTCATAACATGTTTAAGTTTGGGGCTCGGAGTGAGTCTCGGGGTGATTTTAATGATTAGAGTGTTGCCGGGAATTACAGGGTAACGAGATATAAATTATTGGTGTTTGAGAATAGTGGGAAGTAAGCCTTGAGAGCTTGGGAGTGTGTTCCACCATTGAAGAGCATCATAATTTGAGCTTGAGGTAAGTTTCTAGCCATTAAAATCCCTGGTTTGCTCTGTTTTAGCTTTGATTTTCAGTTGAGATTTCTAGGTTGGATGGTTGGTTTTGTTGGGAGTTTTGGCTAGGGTTCTTGTGGTTGTGATGCTTGGGGCATGTGAGGATGGTTTTTGGGTTCATTTGGCACCAAAAATGAGGTTTGGAAGCATTGGAATCGAGTTGGAATTGAAGGAGTCGAAGGAAGAGGTTTCAGGGGAGGATCTGGTTGGGCGCCCATCAAAGGGCGCTATAGCGCTACCCAGTGCTCTGTTGGGCGGTTTGGGGTTCTGAATATAGCGCTGGGGCACGAGTGAGCAGCACTGTAGCGCTACTCTGTTCCTTCAGAATCCCGTTTTGAGTGTTTTCAAGGGTTTTTGGCTCAGGGTTTCAATCCTTAAGGCCCGGGATCGAATCTACTCACCGTGTGGGCACATTTTGAGGTCGCGAGAGTGGGGTTTAGGTTAAGACCCTTTCATTGTTGATTTTAATTAATGGAGCTTATAATTGGTTATGATTAGGTAACCTCTAAGGAACCAAAAGGTCAATCATTCTTAGGAGTCGTTCTTGTACTATTTTTCGCTCGAACCAGAGGTAAGAAAACTGCACCTTGTGTATATGACATGTGTGGTTGTTGTTGAGGCATGTTGGTTGATAAATGTGGACATTGATTGCATATTAAATGCTTAGCAGTTTTTGCTTACTTGTGTATGGAACTGATTAGTCAGGGACGATACTGGTCGCATATTACTGACCTGTGAGTCAGAAACGGCATAAGCGTCCTGTACGCAAGGCCGATTAAAGATTAGATCTAATCGATATCAGCGTTGAATGACTCTAGGAGCATTAATGCTGGACCGACCCTAAGGTCGATGAAAATTATAAGCGCTTGACTAGTCTAAGCTAGTTACTCAGAGCCAGGGCCTAAGGCCTAGGTGACAGCTTGTTACATGGCTAGGGAACGGAATCCCATGGTTATGACTCTATGGTCATGCAATAGGTTATATTGGTGACTTGCTCATCGAGCACCTATCTTGATAAGCTAGTGGAAGGATCACTTATTTGTAAAGCCCCGGTGACCCTATCGTCACATGGCTAAAGGGAGTTGAACCCACCTTAGTGACTGTTGCGACTGTCACTCATCTGTTTTGGACTGAAAGTCCTGAATGATTATTATGATCATTGTTGATATTAAATTCATGCTATATTGTGTTTTCTTGCTGGGCTTTGGCTCATGGGTGCTATGTGGTGCAGGTAAAGGGAAAGATAAGTTCACCCAACCTTGAGTGGAGAGCTTAGGTGGTGCTGTGTACATATGTGGTCGTTTGACCACCACGACCAAGGAGTTCTCAGAGGAACTAGGGGGTTTACCCTATTTTTGCCGCTTAGGTCGACGGGTTGTAAATTTGAAACAGTAATGACCATTTTGAGTTGTAAAGACTTGTAAATGTTTTTATGGGCCCATGAACAGTTTTATGTATTTAATAAAATATATCCTTCATTTTGATTGAGTTTCCACCTTAGCCTGTTAATAACACTTAGAAGCACGTTTTTAACCAAAGGACTCGGGTAGCGAGTTAAATTTCCGGTTCACCGTTCACCATAACTGTTCTCGGGTAACCAGGGCGTTACATGTAAGCTCGTAAAGTGTAAGCTCAGGATTAACAAGTGTCAACATTATACTTGTATAATTTGTCACGCAGTTCTAGAGTTACGTCATCAGCACTCGAGCATGAGTAACAAGCTCGAAGGCAACAATGGTCTTCCCCAAAAGATGAGTTTGAAAGACCAATCAAGCAAGCAGTTAGCAACAACTGAAATGATGAGCTCGAAGCTATGTGTGTTCTAAAAAGCGCGTTAGAGTAGTATTCAAGCTCGAAGACGCGTTAAATTAATGCACATAGATGTTACTGGGAAATCCCTACAATCAGGGGATTTAGTCCAAACCGTGTAAGTAACTCTATTGTTTAAAGATGTTTATTCGCAATAAATGCAATGGATTGTGTTTATACTACGTGATTTGTTATCCCAATTTAGACCCGATATGTATCTTATAATATCCTAAAGAATAAGACAGAAATCGTAGAACCAAGCCTATAAATAGTCTGAGAATAATTATTTGTAACGACACACCATTTTGTATTAAGAAGCACTGTGAAATTGTTATTCCTTGAAGTTTTTGTGCATATTTCAATAAAAGTGACTAGTGGACGTAGGTAAATTTAAATTGTTGAACCACGTTAAAATATTTGTCCTTCTTTTCTTATTAAATCATATGTTTGCTTAATTGCCCTTATTTTTAGTTAGGGGTGAGCATCTAAACCGGCAAACCGCGGCGACCAACCGCACTGCACCACACTACACCACAAACCGCGGTGTCAAAAGTGGAATGGTTTGGCATGGTTTGTATCTTAGCTAAACCGCGCAATGCGGTGCGGTGCATGGTTTGGCAGTGTGAAATTTTGGTTTGCACCACACCGCGCAGTATACTTACAAATATGTTAAAAAAAACACTTTACATATTTACAATTTTTTAGTAACCCAATATGAAACTAGGAGCTCACTTAAATTAGGATATAACTTTATTCTCTAACACATCATACACGACAACAACTCCTTCCTCTCTCATCTCATTTGCGCCTCCTCCCTATCACCATCTCCTTCTCACACATATTTTGTAACGCCCTGGTTACCCCAGAACAGTTACGGTGAACCGGAAATTTGACTCATTGCCTGAGTCCTTTGGTTAAAAACGTGATCTAAGTGTTATTAACAGGTTAAGGTGAAAACAAGTAAAAAGGAAATGATATGTTTTATTTAATACATAAAACTGTTCATGGGCCCACAAGAACATTTACAAGTTATTTACAACTCAAAAAGGTCATTACTGTTCCAAAATTTCAAACCCCGCCGACCTAAGCGGCAAAAACAGGGTAAACCCCCTAGTTCCTCTGAGAACTCCTTGGCCGTGGTGGTCAAGCGGCCGCATATGTACACATCACCACCTAAGCTCTCCACTCAAGGCTAGGTGAGCTTTTCTTTTCCTTTACCTGCACCACATAGCACCCATGAGCCAAAGCCCAGCAAGAAAACACAGTATTATATGTAAACATCATCAAATGATTATCATTATAATCACACAGAGCTCATAGCTTTCAAACAAATGAGTGAATATCACTTGAGGTTCTCATAAACCATACGGAGTGACTGACAAGCAAGTCACTAATTCAAATGGAAGAGTGGCTACTAGGTAAGCCACTAGCCTTCAACAAATGAGAGACTGATGGGTAAGTCTCTACCTTATCAAGTGAGTGACTGATGGGTAAGCCACACAAGCGCTTATAATGTTTATCGAACTTGAGGTCGGTCTGGCATTAATGCTCTTTGAGTCATTCAATGCAGAAAGTCGATTAGATCTAATCTTTATTGGCTTGCGTTGAACACGCTAAGGCCGTCCTGACTAATGAGTCAGCGCTATGTGACCAGTGCCCAGTACCACTGCCGATCTTGACTAATAAGTCACAGCTTCGCAGTTGATACTAACACCTTTGCCAAATCTGACTAATGAGTCAGTACCATGCACAAATGAGCAACATTTGCTAAGTATTCCATAATCAATTCATGTCCACATTTATACATCCAACATGCCTCATGAATAACCATGCATGTCACATTTAGGGTGCAGTTTTCTTACCTCTGATTCGAGCTAGAATGAACAAAAGAACGACCCTTGAGAACGGTTTATCTTTTAGTCCTTTAGCGGTTACCTAATCATAACACATTATAGGATACCATCAATAACATGATAATCAAAGGTTCTCAAACCAATATCTAGCCTCCAAGAGATCAATCCAAACTAATCCAAGTAGTAAAGACACTCCCAAGGCCTAAAACTAGGTTCCCGGGGTCAAAACGAGCAAACGGGGCTAAAACTGGGCAAGGGCTGCGGCCCTAGCACCTTGGGCCGCGGCCCTAGAGTTCCCTGAGGCAAGGGCCGCAGCGCCCTCCATCAAGGGCTGCGGCGCCCAGCAAGCACAAAAGCTCCACCTGCTTCTTCAAGGCAAGGCCGCGGCACCCCAAGAACAGGGCTGCGACCCTCAACTCTGGGCCATTCCCAAACATGTTTTTAACACTCCAAAGCCTCCAAAATCATACCTAAACATTCGCCAATCATCAAAACAAGATTCCCAAGCTTCCCAATGCACCAAAACCCTCAAAACCCAAGGTTCAAACGAATCGAAAACTCAACAATTCACAAAGTCCAATTCAAAGCTTAGAAACTCTAAAAACTCAAAACTTTAAACTTAGATTACCTTCAATTAGGTTGTTTTCTGTCAAATCCTTCGGTCAAGAAGCTTCTAACCTCTCCTAGGATCGCTAGGCCTCGATCCTCGCTCGATTCCGACTCCTAGAACTCAAGATTTCTTCAAGTATGCTTCGGGTGGCAAAAGTGAACTAACGAAGGAGAACGAGAGGTTTTCTAATCGTACGTTCTATCTGACAGCTACTTCAAGCTTAAGTAACCTCAAATAAAACCTAATGCTCGGGGTCCCGAAAACACCCCCGGGGACATTATAGTCAAAACCTCCATAATTTCACCCTGATCTCAAATATTCCCAATTTATCATCAAATAAACATTCCTATTACCCCAAAATTGACCCCGTTATGACAAAACCGCTAATCCACTAATAATGACCGTATCATGTCGAATAGCTCGAATATATATCCATAATAATGGAATCTCATTCACAAATCACATCATGCACCCAAATACACAAATTACCCTCAATGGGCAAAATTATCAAAACAACATAATATATCAAATGTGGACCCACATGCATGCATATATCATTATATCATAATACAATTCACAAAAACATGCATATATTTAAGGTAGTCTAATACATTTAAGGTATTTGGACTTGTCTGCTACTGAAATCGAAGAGTTACATGAGTCAGTTTGTAGTTTGTACCATTTACAAACTTTATTGTTGAGATGGTGTGGAAAGCTTTCTCAATTACCAAGGAATATGGGAAGACTGATCAACTTGCGTTACTTAGATATTACTCATGTGCCTTTGAAAGAGATGCCGCAAGGAATCAGTCAGATGAAATGCTTGCAATTCTTATCAAAGGTAGTATTGAGTGACAAACATAACGATGACGTGTTCAAAATTACAGATTTAGCAGAGCTTGAACATCCAAGCGAAAACCTTTGCATTTTGGGTTTGGAAAATATTAATGATGCGATGGAGGCTTCAAAGGCTAATTTAAAGGATAAGAAGGACCTTACGAAACTGACTTTGAGCTGGAGCTATGATGTTGTTGATGCTGATAGTTCACAAAAAGAATTAGATGTACTTGACGCACTTCGACCTCATACAAGCTTGAAGCATCTGGAGATTAGAAGTTATAGAGGTACAACATTCTCGAACTGGATTGCAGATGATGCATTTTCTAATTTAGTATCAATTAGTTTGAGCAATTGTAAAAGCTGTTGTTATTTACCACCACTTGGACAACTAGCTTCTCTCAAAGATCTCACAATTAATGGATTTGATAGTGTGTATTCAATAGGTGATGGGATCGATAGCAGTGTTCCTCTATTCACTTGTTTAGAAAGATTACACATTCGAAATATGTTGATGTGGAAAGAATGGTCATTTGGTACCGAAGCAATTCTTCAAGGAGGTCAAATATTCCCTCTTCTAAAAGAACTTCGGCTGTATAATTGTCCCAAGCTTAATGTTGGCTTACCCGGTTATCTTCCATCATTAGAAAGACTCGGTATCTTTGAGTGTGAAGAAATGGAGTATTTGCTTCCGAGAACTCAACAAACTGTCACAGACTGTCCTGTGTTGGAGTCACTTCTAGATTGGGGTTGGGGATCGCACTCCAAAGTAAAGGAACTTTCTCTATGGAACACATAAGTGCTTTTTGAGAATCGTATTAAATGGGATCTACAGAAACTCTCATGTTTGGAACGCATAGAAATCACAAGATGGGAAGATGATTCGTTTCTCGATGAAGGGCTCCTTCCGATCACTCTTACTACTATTGAGATCGAAAATTCTAGCAAACTTGAGACCCTAAATGGAAAGGCTTTTCAACAACTATCATCCCTTACGTCCTTGACGATTGGAATCTGTGAAAGCCTCCGGTGCTTGCCAGAAGAAGGGCTGCCTACTTCTCTTACCGAATTACATATCTACGGATGTCCTTTGCTAAATCAACGATGTGAAAAAGGAGGAGAAGATTGGCCTAAGATTCAACACATCACACATCTAACTATATATCCAGGTACATTTTCTTCTTTTTACACATTTATTTTATTGTACCAATTGCAAAACCAAATTTAGTTATACTTATTATTTTAGTTTTAAAAGTTATATAAAAATATTGCAATGTGTGTATTCTGTTTTAATTTTCAAACTATACTAAAGACAGAAATATTTATTTGTTCTGTATTAATGAACATAATGAACCATTTCTTGTACTAACCAGATGATCAATGGGTCGGATGAGTTGAAGGAATGAACTATATCGAATGGTTGTAAAGTTGATGATTTGGTGGAGTATCTTTGTGGCCACGTAAGTTCATTTTGAGTTTTTCTTTTTTTTTTCTTTTAAAAAATAAATGTTAGAGCTTTATATTAGGAAAGATATGAAGTTAAATAGATTAAATACTCATTTATGTTCATGTAGGTTTCCACTTTTTTGATACAATTTTGTTTAGAATGCTCAACTTTGCTGAAGCCTTTCTACACTGGATGTAGGGTCTTTATTCTTTATTGGCCTAACCCAGTATAATTCTTGTTGTCTAATTTATTTAGTTTTTTTTTTTTTTTTTGCACTATCTGCCTCTGATCTGATGTGTGTTGCTGATTATTTAAGCTTTGGTGTATGTTTACATAGCTTAGTTATTCTTAAGTTAGTTTTGGTATACTTTTGCTATAAATTGGTCTTGCAATTAATCTAAACAATATCCTCTGTTTCAGGTAGAACTATTGTGATAAATATCATGTAGTATAGTGACACATGTAGGCTATTATGGCACATTAGAAGAAAATAAGTTATGATTTCACTTTGATTGCCTTTTCTTGAGAAGTGAAGCTTTAAAACTCATGAAGGCCAATACAGGAAGAAGGAGATCTTGTATCTGTACGTATAACATTGATCTGAAATATTTTTGAGATATTAATGTCAGCTTCTTTTTATTTAGTTTAAACCATTCAACTTGTTGAAGGAATTATAATCTCATGGCCAAAATAAGAATCTGTGGTTGTGAAACACAAAAAAGCATCTCCTCTTGAATCATGGTTTAATATATATATATATATATATATAGCTTGACCATCGTTTTAATACATTTTCTTATAAACAAGTTTCCTTTAAACAGATTTTGATTTTGACATTGCCACCAAAAGCCAAAGAGATGTGAAAGTGACAAACTTGAAAAACCACTGAAATATGTATTGAACCAGAGATATGAGTAGATTATAGGATCAACTTTTACCCTGTTGTTGTTCAATTTCATAATGTCACATTTACCAATTGTTAAATCAACCATGGTTGTATATTATCAGGTTATGTTGGTTAGAAAGCCACAATTGTGGTTTTATATGGATAATTTTTGGATGCTATGGCATCGGATTCAATGTTTGATATTAGTGACATATAGTAAATTCACATGGTGTCCTTTAAAATATACACGATGGAATGTCAATCCATTTAGTGGATTTCATAGCATTTTTAGATATTAAACTTTTATGAACGTAATCTGCTCTATAGGATTTTATGTTCGTTTTGTTCATGTATTTTAACTTGGTATGCTAAACAAATGAATCTGTCTTTCTGAAGGAATTTCCAGTGCATGGACATTTGACAAGAAGCAAAAGCTGTGGCAAAATGGCCATACCATGTTCTATTTCTAGGAGTGTTGAACTGAAAGTGACACAATTCCACAAAATGATTAGGAGATTAATCAAAATGGAAAAATTTATGAGATGCCCAAGTAATGAAAAATCCCTCTGATCATCCATAATCTACGTTTAGAATGTGTCCTCCTCTACCAACAAGCACATGTACTTGGATTCTGGCTCCATTAAATCAGTGCAAGCTTATGTCAAAAAGTGAAGTTGTGTTTTAATCTGTAGCAATGATAGGCTTCTGGAACTGGCAAGAAGCAACAAAATTTTCTGATGGTCTGTCCTTGGTGAAGTCATATCAGCTTCTTTTGCTATTGATAATGCCATAGTTTCTGCTACTTCTTCTTTGAAAGTGATTGGAAATAGGTCAAATCTGATCTACAATCTACCTCCGCCGTCCAGCTTTGGAATATTTCATCTTGCATTGTGGAAGATCGCTCGAATCTTCAGTCGCTTTGCTGCCCTTAATATCACCAAATGGACAGCTGATTCTGTTTTTAATGATGCTGAAGAGTGTTGTGAATGACTCTTTGTTTATTTTATTTTCGTTGATAACATGAACATTCATTGTTTGCTCTATGACTTCAAAATATTTGACTGAGATATGTATTTTATTTTCAATGAAGTCCCATTTGAGATTGCTATTGTGTTTTTCGAATCAATTCACAATGAAAAGTTGTTTATAATTTTAAATAATTTTCTGCAATTGACTATCCAATATATATCACTTTCCTGCATTGTGTGATTTAAGCAGGTTTAATACGTGGCCATTTTTTTCCACATTTGAGGCCTGCAATGGAGCCACAACAAAGTTCATAAAAGCAATGAAGCACATGTGAAACCCAATCTCTCCATCTTCTCCAGTCTACATAGTTATAAGCTTTCGCATTGAGGCACTCAAAACCCACCTCCTCGGTATGAATGCACTTTGCTCTTCAGAGATCAGACTCCTAAGTACTTTCTCTCAACATGTTAGTAAGTATTTTGGCAGTAATCTTATACAATACATTACATAAGCTAATACGTGTTAGGATTTATGTCATAAAAGCATGTAAAAACATTTTATTGATTTAAATAAAAATACAATTTTATTATATTTGAATGATATAATTATTGTTTGAATAATTTTATATGAATATCAAGATAAATTTTATATTCATTTATGATGATATGATCTTGTATTAGTACGAGAGAATTAATATTATATACAATGAATAAAATAGTTTGTAACATATTAAAGTACGAAATCTTTAATGAATGGTTACTAGTATGGTTTACTAAACATGCGGGATGTGAGCAATCTAGATTCAGATTACTGATATTAATAGACATCTTGGTAAATGTACTGTATATAATAGAGTTATATATAACGGGACCAAAATGAATTATTTATCTCTATCAACTTACCGATTGCCATAAAAATTCAATTCTTATCATAATAGATGATCATTTGTAGATCATCTAAATCATGAGTAGTCATGAACTTATGTTTGTACTTATTAGATCTTTTGATTCACTTGGTAAGGTTTCTTAGTATAATGAGGCTAATAACTTTTGTTTTGGAGATTCAATATAATGAATGGCTAGGGGCATGATTTACAATAATAGAATTCATAATTTTCTAAAGGAACGAATATTGGTTCCTTTAAGTGTTAATTATGGAACTGAATAGTTATTGAGCTCAAATCTATAATTTGATTATAGATTAATTATTTGCTAGTGAATTAATAGTACTTAAGGAACAAGAGGTAATTAGAAGGGTAAAACGGTAATTTTGACCAACTCTAATTAACAAACCAATAATTGGATGGCAAAACTACATTTATTGATTATATCGATGAACTACAAAGAAAACTCTATAAATATAATTCTATAAATACTTAGAGTGCAATTCCATATTTGTAACGCCCTGGTTACCCCATAACAGTTACGGTGAACAGTGAGCCGGAAATTTGACTCGCTACCCGAGTCCTTTGGTTAAAAACGTGATCTAAGTGTCATTATCAGGTTAAGGTGAAAACCAGTAAAAAGGAAAGGGTACATTTCATTAAGTAGATAAACTGCTCATGAGCCTTTTAAAATGTTTACAAGATGTCCATAATACAAAAGAGTCGCTACAGTTTCAAATTTACAATCCCCGCCGGCCTAAGCGGCAAAAGTAGGGTAAACCCCTAGTCCCTCTGAGAACTCCTTGACTGTGGCGGTCAAGCGGCCCTGTATGTACATCACATCGCCCAAGCTCTCCACTCAGGGTTGGTTAAGCTTTTCCTTTCCTTTACCTGCACCATGTAGCACCCATGAGCCAAGGCCCAGCAAGAAAACACAATAAAACATGATATAATATCAACAACGTTCATAATAACCATTCAGGACTATCAGTCCAACAAATAGGTGACAATAGCCAAAAGTCACAGTAATGAGCATCGCTCCCTCTAGCCATGTGACGATAGGGTCACCAGGGCTTAACTGATAGGTGATCTCTCTCATAAGCTTGTTCAGGATAGGTGCATGGTGATTGGTCACCAACATAACCTTCCTCACGACTCTAGAGTCGAAACTATGGACAACGTCCCTTAGCCACGTGACAAACGGTCACCGGGGTCATACACCATGGCTATAGTCATTTGGTCGTAGACCAGGCAAGCGCTTATAAGTTCTTCGACCTTAGGGTCGGTCCCGCATTAATGCTATAGAGCCATTCAACGCTTGATTCTCGACTTTAGAGTCGGTCCCTGACTAGTCAGTGTCTCAAACAGGTAATCAGCGTTCAATAGCATTTAATATGCACTCCATGTCCACATATATTAACCAACATGCCTCAAATATCAAACCATGCATGTCATATACCTATACAGGGTGCAACTGTATTCATACACCGTTTTCTTACCTCTGGTTCGAGTGAGAATTAAAATATGAACGACCCCTGAGAACGATCAACCTTTAAATTCCTTGACGGTCACCTAGTCATAACCAAAATATAGGATTCATCAATAAAAATGATAATTGGGGGTTCCCAAACCAAGATCTAGCCTCCGGGACATCACACATAACTCAACTAGGTACTAGGTTCAACCCCGAGGCCTAAGGTTTGAATCCCCAAGCTAAAAACATGCTTTTGGCTAAATCTGCCCTGATGGGCCGTGGCTCACCCTCCTGATAGGGCCATTTTCACATTTTAAGCCATCATAGGCCGCGGCACGCCATAGACAGGTCGCGGCTCATTTCGCAAAACAGCCAAGAAACCAGCACGCACCAGCCAACTCTCCCCTGCGTTTTCCCTTGGAACTAACCCTTCGAACCAACTCCAAACCTCCTCCAAACACTCAATTAAACCCCCAAATAACACCCATAGCTCACCCTCATCAAACCTCAATCAAAACAACACAAAAACCCCCTTTGATTCACACTTCCCACATCAAAAACCATGAATTGGAAACTAAAACGAAAACAGAGCAACACCTGAAACTAGTGACTAAAACTCACCTCAAATTCAGATTTGAACCTTCTTCAATGGTTGAATCAAGTCCACCAACCCAGCCTTTGAGTTTCCTAGCTTAAAACCTCTCCTAGAGCTCAAGAACACCAAAGGAAATATAGAGAAGGATGATGAAAAAGATGGTGTACGGGAAATGAAGAAGCAAACCCCTGTTTCTGTTCTGTTTAATCTTTATCCTTCTACAGCCAACTAAAGGGTAATATTAATCCCCTCAAATGACCAAAATACCCTTAAGCCACCCAAAGCCTCTAAAACCACTTCAAGGGTAAAATTGGTACTTTCCGCTTATCCCGTTAATCATAATTAACGCTTCCCAATTCCCGCTAATCTCAATATCCTCAAACACCAATAATTTATATCCCGTTACCCTAAAATCCCCGGTAACGCTATAATCTCAAATATCACCCCGAGACTCACCCCGAGCCCCGAGCTCAAACCTGTTATGACCAAACCGATAAATCATGTTTAAGGATCGTCTCATGTCGAAATACTCGAACCAATCCACATTATAATGTGGGCTCACAATATATCATTAACACGCAAGCAAATATTCAATTATACCCTCAACGGGCCAAATTACCAAAACACCCCTGTAAACAAATGTGGACTCACATGCATGCATTTAACATCATATTATAATATAATTCTCATAAACATGCATAAACACATTTAATGGCATAATTAAACAGTTATGGCCCTCCCGGCCTACTAATCCAGCCATTAACCATAATAGGAAATTCGGGGCATTACAACTATCCCCTCCTTACAGAAATTTCGTCCTCAAAATTTACCTAAACAGCTCGGGAAACTGACTCCGCATATCAGACTCCAGCTCCCAGGTCGCCTCCTCGACCTTGTTGTTCCTCCACAATACCTTAACCAAAGGTATTGTCTTGTTCTTGAGGACTTTATCTTTCTGATCAAGTATCTGAACAGGCTGCTCCTCAAAGGAGAGATCTGGCTCAAGCTCCAGATCTTCATAACTCAAAACATGTCCCTCATCAGATACATACCTCCGAAGAGCGGATACATGAAATACATTATGCACGGCCGACAACGCCGAAGGCAAAGCTAGCCTGTAAGCCACTTGACCAATCCTCTCCAGGATCTCAAATGGACCTACAAACCTGGGACTCAGCTTGCCTTTCTTCCTAAACCTTCTCACCCCTTTACATGGCGAGACTCTAAGGAAGACATAGTCTCCTACCTGGAACTCCACATTCCTGCGTTTGGGATCTGCATAGCTCTTCTGTCTACTCTGAGAAGTAAGCATCCGAGCTTTAATCTTATCAATAGCCTCACTGGTCCTCTGAACCGCCTCAGGACCTAAGTATCTCCTTTCACCTGCCTCATCCCAATGAATGGGAGATCTACACTTCCTACCATACAGCATCTTATAAGGTGTTACTCCAATGGTAGATTGATAACTGTTGTTGTAGGAGAACTCTATCAAAGGCAGATACTTACTCCAAGATCCACCGAAGTCCAGCACACATGCTCTCAGCATGTCTTCCAAAATCTGAATTGTCCTCTCAGATTGCCCATCTGTCTGAGGATGATAAGCTGTACTGAACTTCAACTGTGTCCCCATGGCTTTCTGCAAACTCCCCCAAAACTTGGAAGTAAAAGTGGGGTCCCGATCTGACACGATCGACCTAGGTGCTCCATGGAGGCGCACGATCTCTCTCACATAGATATCTGCATACTAATCAACTGTATAAGTGGTCTTCACTGGCAGAAAGTGAGCTGATTTGGTGTAGCGATCCACTATCACCCAAATAGAATCATGCTAACCAGTAGTCTTGGGTAAGCCCACCACAAAATCCATTGTGATGTCTTCCCACTTCCACTCTGGGATATCCAGAGGCTGCAATGACCCTGCTGGCCTCTAATGCTCAGCCTTGATCTGTTGACATGTCAAGCACTTAGCCACATACTCTACTACATCTCTCTTCATCCCTGGCCACCAATATAGCGATCTTGCATCCTAATACATTTTTTGTGGTGCCTGGATGCAAAGAGTAAGGTGTAGAATGAGATTCATCCAGAATCTCTCGCCTCAATGCAGTGTTTAACGGAACACATATCCGCCCCTTATACCTCAACAAGCCTGTCTCAGACACTGAGTAATCTCTGGACGCTCCAGCCAGAACATCCTCTCTGATCTTGATCAGCTGTGGATCACTCAACTGACCTTCTTTGATTCTCTCCAACAACGTAGACTGTAGCGTAATGTTATCCAATTGGCCCACCAGTAACTCTATACCAGCTCTGGTCATATCATCTGCTAACTCTCTGGCTATCAGCCTCATACCATGAATCTGTCCCGGACCCTTCCGGCTCAAAGCATCAGCTACCACGTTGGCTTTTCCTGGATGATACAGAATCTCGCAGTCATAATCTTTTACTAACTCTAGCCAACGCTTTTGTCTCATGTTCAGGTCTTTCTGGGTGAAGAAGTACTTCAGGCTCTTGTGATCTGTATAGATCTCACACTTCTCTCCATAGAGATAATGCCTCCATATCTTCAAGGCAAAAACCACAGCTGCCAACTCTAAATCATGAGTGGGATACCTTTTCTCATACTCCTTCAACTGACGAGAAGCGCAGGCAATAACCTTCTCTGATTACATCAAAACACAGCCCAAACCCTGATGAGAAGCATCACAGTAAATCACAAACTTCTCTTGATCTGTCGGGAGACTTAGAATCGGAGCTGTAATCAATCTCTGCTTCAGTTCCTGGAAGTTGTTCTCACATTTATCTGACCACACAAATTTCAGACTCTTGCGTGTAGCTCAGTCAATGCACCCGCTATCTTCGAAAACCCTTCCACGAAACGCCTGTAATAACCTGCCAATCCAAGGAAACTTCTAACCTCAGAAGCATTCTTTGGCCTTGGCCAATCTTTGACCGCTTCGATTTTCGCTAGATCTACCTTAATCCCCTCCTTACTGACAATGTGTCCAAGAAAGGATACCTGAGACAACCAGAACTCACACTTCTTGAATTTAGCAAACAGCCTGTGTTCTCTCAATCTCTGTAGAACCAACCTCAGATGTTGCTCATGCTCTATCTCAGTCTGAGAATATACCAGAATATCATCGATGAAGATGATCACAAACTGGTCTAAATAACCCTTGAACACTCTGTTCATCAGATCCATAAAAGCGGCAGGGGCATTAGTCAATCCAAATGACATAACTAGAAACTCATAATGCCCATACCTGGTGCGAAAGGCAGTCTTCGGTATGTCTCCCTCCTTGACCCTCAACTAATGATAACCAGAACAAAGGTCGATCTTTGAGAATACCTTCTTACCTTGCAACTGATCAAACAGATCCTCTATCCTTGGCAAAGGATACTTATTCTTAATTGTCAACTTATTCAGTTCTCTGTAATCTATACACATTCTCAGAGAACCATGCTTCTTTTTCACAAACAGAACTAGCGCACCCCAAGGTGAGAAACTAGGTCTGATAAAACCCAAGTCTAACAGCTCTTGCAACTGTACCTTTAATTCTTTCAACTCAGCTGGGGCCATTCTGTATGGCGCTCTAGACACTGGCTTCGTCCCTGGTGCTAGTTCTATAACGAACTCAATTTCCCTATGTGGTGGCAATCCTGGCAAATCCTCTGGAAACACATCCAGAAATTCACAAACAAGTCTAGTATCCTCTGGTCTCACTGGCATGACCTGAGTGGTATCAACCACACTGGCTAAGAATCCAATGCAACCTCTTTGCAATAGATCCTTGACCCTCAACACAGAAATCATAGGAATGCGAGGTCCATGCACAGCGCCAACAGACACAAAAGGATCCTCACCTTCAGGCTCAAAGGTGACCATCTTCCTTCTGCAGTCAATAGTTACCCCATACTTTGCCAACCAATCCATACCCAGTATCATATCAAAGTCAGTCATAACTAACTCTATCAAGTCCACTGACAACTCTCTGCCCTCCACTGTCACTGGCAAAGATCTGACCCATCTCTTGGATACCACTAACTCTCCAGTGGGTAACAAAGTACCAAATCCCACAGCATAGAATTCACAAGGTCTACATAATTTATCAATAATGCTACTAGCAACAAAAGAATGTGTAGCACTAAAGTCAATCAACACATTATAAGGGATTCCAGCACTAAGAAGCTGACCTGTAACAACTGAGGGGGAAACCTCAGCTTCTGCTTGAGTCAACGTGAACACTCGAGCTGGGGCCGAGCTGTCCACCTTCCTGGGTTCTTCTTTCCCTACCTGAGGGCAATCTTTCTTAAGATGACCCACTGCTCCACACAAGTAGCAGGCCTTTGCCCTACACTCTCCCAAATGGCGCCTCTTGCATCTAGGGCATTCAGGATGAGTCTTCCAGGCTTCACTACCCCCAGGACGACCCATTGTAATACCACGGGGCCTCCTGTCAGGACCTGGAACTGGGAAGGTATGAGGAGCCTTCCTCTTCTGATCACTAGGGCCAACACCCTTATCAGAACCCACAAATGGAGGAACTGTCCTCCTGAAATCCTTTCTGGTTGCACTGTCACCCCAGATCTTAGTCTCTACACTCTCAGTTGTGAGTGCCTTCTCAACCACCTGTGCGTAGGTAATAACCCCCGCCACAATGGTGATACGTACATCACGGGCTAACCTGGGTTGTAGCCCCTGGAGGAACCTCTATCTCTTGGTCCCATCAGTGGGCACCAGTTCCTTGGCAAACTTTGCCAAACGGTCAAATTTTAAGGCATATTCAGTAACTGATAAGCTTCCCTTAACTAGCCTGATATTTTCTCAGCTTTAGCTGCCCTGATGGTATCATTGTAATACTTTTCATTAAACAAGGTCTAGAACTCCTCCCAGCTCAGGGCGTTCACATTCTTGGTTTGGGTAATCACTTCCCACCAAATATGGGCATCATCCCGAAACATATAGGTAGCACATGCCACCCTCTCACTACCAGCTACCCTCATAAAGTCAAGGATAGTGGTAATCATGCTCATCCATTGTTCTGCCTTGGCAGGATCTGCACTGCCCTAAAAAACAGGAGGTTGTTGCTTCCTGAACCTTTCGTAAAGAGGTTCCCATTTATTTCCTACCTCAGGCAGCTGCCCAGCTACTGGCACTGACACAGAAGGTGCCTCTGAAACACTAACCACTGTAGGCACTTGTTGTTGTCTCAGGAGACGAAGCTCCTCTCCTTGTTTCAACACTATTGCTTGTAAGTCATTAAACAACTATTGCCAGTTTGCAGGATCTGGCTGTGGAATCTGAGACTGGTCATTTTCTTGACCCTGGCTGTTATTATTATTATGGCCCTGATCACTCTGGCCAGCTGTAGTATCTATCTGTTCTGGATTCATTCTTATCTGATACTGTAATGCCCCGGATTCCCTAATATGGTTTAACGACGTGAATAGTAGGCCGGGAGGGCCATACTTGCTTAATTATGTTATTAATTGATAAAATGCATATATATGTTGATTATATTATAATATGATGTGAAATGCATGCATGTGAGTCCATATTTTTAATTACAGGGGTGTGATGGTAATTTGGCCCGTTGAGGGTAAATTGTTTACTTGGATGCATGTTGGTGATATATTTTGAGACCACATTATAATGTGGGTTTGTTCGAGCCATTCGGCATGAGATGATCATGGTATGTTAAATATCGGTTTGGTCATAACAGGCTTAAGCTCGGGGCTCGGGGCTCGGGGTGAGTCTCGGGGTGTTTTAATGATTAGAATGTTACCGGGCATTAAAGGGTAACGGGATGTGAATTATTGGTGTTTGAGAATATTGAGATTAGCGGGAATTGGGAAGCGTTAATTATGATTAACGGGATAAGTGGAAAGTACCAATTTTACCCTTGAAGTGATTTTTGAAGCCTTAAGTGACCTAGGGGCATTTAGGTCATTTGGGTGGATATATGTGAAGCTTTAGATGGCTGTAGAAATAGAACAGAAAAACAGAGTTTCATTTCTCCTTCCCGTACATCCATTTCTCTCTTTTCTTCTTTGGAGTTTTTGAGCTCAAAGTGTGGAATCAAGCTAGGAAATCAAGGGGCTAAGGTTGTAGACTTGGTTCAGCCATTGGAGGAGGTCTAATTTCGGATTTGAGGTGAGTTTTAGTCATTGGTTTCTGGTTATACTCTGTTTTAGCTTTGAGTTTTCAGCTTGTAATCATTTGGTGGATAGCTGGAAATAAAGGGAGTTAGGTTGATGTTTTACTTGGGTTATGATGAGGGTGAGTTGTAGATAAATTTTAGGGGCTAAATTGAGTGTTAGGTTGGTGTTTTGGATTGGTTTAAAGGGCTGGTTCCAAGGGAAAATGCAGGGGAGGTTTACTGGTGCGTTGCTGGTTTTAGGCTGAATTGGGTAATGAGCCGCGGCATGGCATTGGTGAGCCGTGGCCCATGGTGCCTGTCAGGGTTAGGCCGCCTCTGTTTAGGGGCGCGCCGCGGCGTAGCTAGGGCGAGCTGCGGCCCTTAGGGCAATTTTGGCCAGAATGGAGTTTTTAGCTTAGGGATTCAAGCCTAAGGCCTCGGGGTTGAACCTACTACCCGGTTGAGTAGTGTTTGAGGTTCTGAAGGTTAGGTTTTGGTCTGGGAAGCTTTTATTATTCATTTTATTGATGGAATCTCCTTAATTGGTTATGACCAGGTAACCGCTAAAAGACCAAAATGTTGATCGTTCTCAGGGGTCGTTCTTTTATTCATTCTAGCTCGAACCAGAGGTAAGAAAACTGCACCCCAATTGTGACATGAATGGATATACATGAGGCATGTTGGTTGAGTAAATAAGGACATGAATTGATTGTGGAATACTTAGCATATGTTGCTCACTGGTGCATGGTACTGACTCATTAGTCAGATTTGGCAAAGGTGCTAGTATCAACTGTGAAGCTGTGACTTATTAGTCAGGTTCGGCAGTGGTACTGGGCACTGGTCACGTTGCACTGACTTATTAGTCAGAGCGGCCTTGGCGTGTTAACGCAAGCCATCAAAGATTAGATCTAATCGACTATCTGCATTGAATGACTCAAAGAGCATTAATGCCAGACCGACCTCAAGGTCGATGAAAGAAATAAGCGCTTGGAGGCTAGTGGCTTACCCAGCAGCCACTCTCCCACTTGAAACAGTGACATGCTTGTCAGTCACTCAGTATGGTTTACCAGAACCTGTTGAAGGCTAGTGGCTTACCTAGCAGCCACTCTTCCATTTGAATTAGTGACTTGCTTGTCAGTCACTCAGTATGGTTTATCAGGACCTCATGTGATGTTCACTCATTTGTTTGAAAGCTTTATGCTCAGTGTGATTATAATGATAATCATTTGATAATGTTTACATATAATGTTATGTTTTCTTGTTGGGCTTTGGCTCATGGGTGCTATGTGGTGCAGGTAAAGGAAAAGAAAAGCTCACCTAGCCTTGAGTGGAGAGCTTAGGTGGTGATGTGTACATATGCGGCCGCTTAACCACCACGGCCAAGGAGTTCTCAGAGGAACTAGGGGGTTTACCCTATTTTTGCCGCTTAGGTCGGTGGGATTGTAAATTTAAAACAGTAATGACCATTTTGTACTGAGAACAACTTGTAAATGTTTTGATTAGCTCTGCAGAGCAGTTTGTAATGAAAATATCCATTTCCTTTTTATTGGGTTTATACCTTAACCTGTTAATTACACTTAGAGCACGTTTTTGACCAAAGGACTCGGGTAGGGAGTCAAATTTCCGGTCCACCGTTCACCGTAACTGTTCTGGGGTAACCAGGGCGTTACAGATACCTTGCTGAAACATTAATCAATACCACCAGTCAGGTAGTAATAACTAAACCTCTTGCTGCCTCACGATCCAAGAACAAGCAGACAATTATCATATTCCACAGTAATTCAATATTCACAAGCAGATACATGTTTATGGCACTCAACACTCAGCATGTATCACATAACAATTCACAATATTTCAGGGGCACAGGTTCAACACAGTTTCTCATGCACACAGGTAAAGCATATGCACCACATTTAGGCAGTTATGCACATAACTACATAAATAGTTACCAAACCATGAGTCGAGCTTGACTTCAGTGATGTGTGTACATGTCCAGCCAGTCTACAGGAACCTTAACCTTGGCATTGCTCTGATACCAAGTTGTAACGCCCTGGTTACCCCAGAACAGTTACGGTGAACCAGAAATTTGACTCATTGCCTGAGTCCTTTGGTTAAAAACGTGATCTAAGTGTTATTAACAGGTTAAGGTGAAAACCAGTAAAAAGGAAAGGATATGTTTTATTTAATACATAAAACTATTCATGGGCCCACAAGAACATTTACAAATTATTTACAACTCAAAAAGGTCATTACTGTTCCAAAATTTCAAACCCTACCGACCTAAGCAGCAAAAATAGGGTAAACCCCCTAGTTCCTCTGAGAACTCCTTGGCCGTGGTGGTCAAGCGGCCGCATATGTACACATCACCACCTAAGCTCTCCACTCAAGGCTAGGTGAGCTTTTCTTTTCCTTTACCTGCACCACATAGCACCCATGAGCCAAAGCCCAGCAAGAAAACACAGTATTATATGTAAACATCATCAAATGATTATCATTATAATCACACAGAGCTCATAGCTTTCAAACAAATGAGTGAATATCACTTGAGGTTCTGATAAACCATACTGAGTGACTGACAAGCAAGTCACTAATTCAAATGGAAGAGTGGCTGCTAGGCAAGCCACTAGCCTTCAACAAATGAGAGACTGATGGGTAAGTCTCTACCTTATCAAGTGAGTGACTGATGGGTAAGCCACACAAGCGCTTATAATGTTTATCGAACTTGAGGTCGGTCTGGCATTAATGCTCTTTGAGTCATTCAATGCAGAAAGTCGATTAGATCTAATCTTTATTGGCTTGCGTTGAACACGCTAAGGCCGTCCTGACTAATGAGTCAGCGCTATGTGACCAGTGCCCAGTACCACTGCCGAACCTGACTAATAAGTCACAACTTCACAGTTGATACTAATACCTTTGCCAAATCTGACTAATGAGTCAGTACCATGCACAAGTGAGCAACATTGCTAAGTATTCCATAATCAATTCATGTCCACATTTATACATTCAACATGCCTCATGAATAACCATGCATGTCACATTTGGGGTGCAGTTTTCTTACCTTTGATTCGAGCTAGAATGAACAAAAGAACGACCCTTGAGAACGGTTTAGCTTTTAGTCCTTTAGCGGTTACCTAATCATAACACATTATAGGATACCATCAATAACATGATAATCAAAGGTTCTCAAACCAATATCTAGCCTCCAAGAGATCAATCCAAACTAATCCAAGTAGTAAGGACACTCCCAAGGCCTAAAACTTGGTTCCCGGGGTCAAAACGAGCAAACGGGGCTAAAACTGGGCAAGGGCTGCGGCCCTAGCACCTTGGGCCGCGGCCCCCAGAGTTCCCTGAGGCCTTAGAGCCCTGCAACCGAACGATATACGGCTTCTCTGGAGAAGGACTTGCCCCCGCCGGATTGATCAAACTCCCAGTAATGACGGGTACAACGCCTGCAACAAGGACATTACTCGCCACTTTTGTAGTGGTCGATTGTCCCTCGGCGTACAATGCCATTATTGGAAGGCCCATAATGGTTGATCTACGGGCCGTCATCTCTATGTGGCACTTGGCCATGAAGTTTCCAACAGATGCGGGGGTAGGACGTGTGTTGGGAAACCAGAAGGAAGCCAGGGAGTGCTACAACGCCTCAATCACAAAGGCGAAGAGTGGAACGTCGAAGAGCGCTACCTCAGATAGGTTGCAGATGGCAGTTGATACACAAGCCCAATCCGGTGATGAAGTCACCAAATAGGGTGTTGCCCAAAGTGAGGATAGAGATTTGGATCCTCGCTTTGGGGATTTTGAAGAAAATGTTGGACCCGTCGAGGACCTGGAGGAGGTCCAACTCGACAAAGAAGACCCGACCAGAGTCGTAAAGGTTGGGAAAAACTTAGAGCCTACCACGAAAAACACACTGGTGGAATTTTTGCGAAAGAACCAGGAGGTTTTCGCCTGGTCGCATAAAGACATGGCTGGGATAGATCCCGCAGTTATCAGCCATGTCCTGAATATAGACAAGACCTTTCCACCCGTGCAACAAAAGAGAAGGCTGCTCGATAAAGATAGATCAAGAGCCTTAAAAGAAGAAGTCGAAAGACTAAAGGAGAATGGGTTCATCAGGGTGGCATTTTATCCATCGTGGGTCTCCAATCCAGTGCTGGTTCCCAAGCCTAACGGCAAGTGGCGGACCTGTGTGGATTTTACAGACCTCAATAAAGCCTGCCCAAAAGATTGCTTCCCACTCCCAAGAATCGACCAGCTGGTCGACGCAACTGCAGGACACGAGATCCTCTCATTCATGGATGCATATTCAGGCTACAACCAGATTAGCATGCATCCCCCTAACGAGGATCACACCAGCTTTTGGACCGATACTGGCTTATACTGTTACAAAGTAATGCCCTTCGGACTGAAAAATGCAGGTGCGACTTACCAACGGCTAGTCAACCACATGTTTAAGGAGAAAATCGGTGTAAACATGGAGGTATACGTGGACGACATGCTGGTAAAGTCTAAGAAGGCAGAAGGACATGTGAGGGATTTACAAGAGTGCTTTGATGTATTAAACAAATACCAGATGAAGTTAAATCCCCTCAAATGTTCCTTCGGAGTTGGATCAGGGAAATTTTTGGGGTTTATTGTAAATTCAAGAGGAATCGAGGCCAACCCCGACAAGATAAAAGCCCTGATCGACATGAAATCGCCAGAAAGGATCAAAGATGTACAAAGTTTAACTGGGAGAATCGCAGCCCTAAGCAGATTCATTTCAAAATCAACAGACAAGTGTGTCCCTTTTTTCAATCTACTTAGGGGGAATAAGAAGTTCGAATGGACAGGAGACTGTGAGCAAGCTTTCCAGGCCTTGAAAGCCCATATGGCACAGCCTCCCATCCTATCAAAGCCAATTGAAGGAGAAACTTTGTTTATTTACCAGGCGATTACTGAAGTTGCTGCTAGCGCGGTACTAGTGCGAGAGGAGGAAGGCGTACAAAAGGCAGTCTACTATGTCAGCAAAAGGCTGATCGGGGCAGAATTGAGATATCCACCAATCAAGAGGTTAGCATATTGCTTAATCCTGGCCTCTAGGAAGCTACGCCCCTACTTTCAAGCCCATCCTATTACAGTTCTAACTGACCAGCCCCTTCGGCAAGTCCTCCAAAAACCAGAAGCGGCTGGACGATTATTAAAATGGGCAGTCGAACTGGGGCAGTTCGATATAACCTATTCACCGCGAGCAGCAGTCAAGGGACAAGTCTTGGCCGACTTTATTGCAGAGTTCACCGAACTCCCAGACAGCGAACAGTGCGAACAGCCTAAAGCGCCTAAGCCTCAAGACAAAGCTCCTTCATGGAAGTTATTCACGGATGGGTCATCCAATGAAGCCCACGCTGGAGCGGGAGTGATATTGATAACGCCGGAAGGGCATCGATTTCACTGCGCCATCAGGTTTGACTTCACCGCGTCAAATAATGAAGCAGAATACGAAGCACTCCTCGCTGGGTTGAGAATGGCGAAGGATATGAGCATAAAAACGCTTGATATCTACAGCGATTCACAGCTAGTGGTGAATCAAGTCCTAGGAGAATATCAAGCGCGAGGCTTGAAAATGGTGGCCTACTTAAATAAAACAAAAGACCTGCTGGCCCAGTTCACGAAGTACACCCTCCAGCAAATCCCGCGAGACCAGAATTCAAACACAGATGCCTTAGCCAAACTCGCGAGCGCGAAGGATGCTGACACTTTGACATCGTGCCAGTAGAGAGACTGAGTAAACCAAGCATACAAGCGGTCGAGTCCAGTATGGAGATTCGGATGGAAGATACATGGATGGCACCTTATTTAAAGTACCTGACAAATGGTACGCTGCCAACAGATGGAAACAAAGCCAGAACTCTACAAAGGCGAGCTGCTAGGTACATACTGGTTGATGGTGTTATGTACCGAAGAGGGTATTCCTTGCCACTACTCAGATGCGTTACACCAGAAAAGGCTAAGGAACTCATGAAAGAGGTGCATGAAGGCTTCTGTGGGGATTACGCTGGGGGGCAAAGTTTGGGAAAGAAGATTCTAAGGCAAGGTTACTTTTGGCCAACTATGAACGAGGATTCGATGGAGTTTGTACGAAGATGCGATAAATGTCAAAGGTTCTCCAAGATTCCACGAGCAGCTCCAAACGAATTGAAACAGATGCAAAGTCCGTGGCCTTTTGCAGTATGGGGGATAGATTTGATTGGATCCCTACCTACAGGGAAAGGCGGAGTAAAGTACGCAGTCGATTACTTCACCAAATGGGCCGAAGCTGAACCACTCGCTACCATCACGACCAAGAAAGTCCTTGACTTTGTTATCAAAAACATTGTCTGTCGATATGGTTTGCCTAGAAAGATAGTTTCAAACAACGGAACCCAGTTTGACAGCGATTTATTCACCGATTTCTGCGAAAAACATGGAGTCATTAAAAGCTTTTCTTCAGTTGCACACCCCCAGGCGAATGGGCAGGTCGAAGCCGTGAATAAAACTCTTAAAGACACCTTGAAGAAGAGGCTTGAAGAAGCTAAGGGAGCGTGGCCAGAGCAGTTGCCTGAGGTCCTCTGGTCGTATAGAACGTCTCACCGAACAGCGACAAGACATACCCCATTTTCCTTAGCCTATGGATATGAGGTGATGTTGCCTGTCGAATTAGATCCCCCCTCATATCGACGTCTAACATACGACCAGGACCAGAATAGCCAACTGATGATGGAATCCCTAGACTCGATTGACGAAACACTGGAGAAGGCCCAACTCCGAGTTGCTGCATACCAACAAAAAGTCGCCTGGTACTTTAACTCCAAAGTTAAGGAAAGAAAATTCAACGCCAGAGACTTGGTGCTACGAAGAGTTTTCTTAAATACCCGCGACCCCACTGCTGGAGTGCTTGGACCTAATTGGGAAGGACCTTACCAAATTGAAGAAGTCCTTCATCCGGGCACCTACAAACTTGCATGCTTAAATGGAGATCTCGTTCCGCGTTATTGGAATGGAGAACACCTGCGCAAGTATTATCAGTGAACAGTCCTTTTTAAAGGACTGGCTTGTATTAATTCTTTCTTTTTACAAGTTTAGCAAAGAGGGTTAGCCACGCTATATGGCTAATCGCTCGTATTTGTAAGATTCTATTTCAGAATCACTCGTAAAGACATGTTTAGTCCATTTTTAATACGAGATTATAAGGGATTGTGTGCAGCCAGTCATTCTTGCCAACCTTTGTGAATTTATATTTACAAATATTTGTTCATTACGTGTGTTGTTTTGCTGTATTACAAGTATTATTTTTCACCCGAGCAGAAATGTTCGAACAGGTCGTGGTCAAGGCAAGTGATCAAGGACCTAAAGCTCCTCGATCACTTGGGGGGCATATAAGGCACATCGATAGCAAAGCATACCATGAGGTATGTAAACACATGAACAAAATGAGTGAAAGCATGCTAAGGTACTTAGAATATTTTTCAAAATTTATATTTTGTTAAATCATGCCATAGTACTATGCTAAGGTCGGTCATACGAACAAATGTTATAATAAATGAAAATGTTATAGCATCATGCAATCTTTTACACCGCAAGCATCACTGCTTGGATGTAATTGTTCAAGTAAAAGAGAAAATATTTACTGCTCGTGCAGCAAAGTTTAAACTAAAAATATTGTCTTTACATCATGACCCATGGGTCATGTAATCAAAAAAAGAAAGAAAAAATAATGGAAAAGCTCAAGAGGCATTTGGGACCGGAGGGTCATTAGCGGCATTCTGGTTGACAGCATCCTCAACAGCCCCTTCTTCTTCAGCACCGGCCAGGCTTGGGGAAGCAGGGATCCTCGCTCTTGCCTCCTCTTCAGCCAGTTGGGCAGCGCAGCGAGCCAGCTCGGCAGCCCTGACATCCTCTGAAAGATAGCTGAAGTCGGCTCCCTGATTGTGTTTCCAGAAGTTGTAGAAACATCGGAGCGTCGTCCTCTTATACCTTTCCAGATTTTTGGAGTTGTCGAGCTCTAGCTGCTTTACTTTGCTCTCAAGAGTGGCGATGGCCTCGTCCTTGGGCTTAAGCACCTCTTCCAATCTTCTGATTTCGCGAAGGTGGGTGCGGCTGGCATCTTGATAGTCCTGCCTCGACTTTATCGCAGCTTCCTTTACAGCTTCAGCCTCCGACAACTTTTTCACCGCAGCGTCCCTCTGTTGAACCATCGCCTCCAACTCCTTGGCATGCCTGGCCTCTGCAGCCGAAAGCTCCTCGGTTGCCTTCACTTGGTACCCCTCAATGGCCTTTGCCCTAGTCTGCTCTATGGTGGCTTGGGTGCGGGTGCGAGCAGTGATGGCGGACAGCAAAGCCTGAAGACAGAGGATAAGAGTTAGAACCTGTGGCAAAGACTAAAAGACTAAGGCCAAAAGGATTAAAGAAGTACTTACGCTGGCTATTTCGTTCAAGGTCCTGTTCAGGATCAGGTCGACCGTCATATTTTCTGCCTCAACCATTGCATCCTTGACGCGGTCATTTTTCCCGATGAACGCAGTGCGGTCTTTTGCTACTCGTATGGCACGGCTCGAGAGTTTGGCCCCAAGGGTCTCTTCCCGCCTGTCTTATTCCCTGCTGGGCGCAGCCGGAGGAGGGTTCTTTGGAGCCGGTGGAGGGATCTTTGGAACGGGAGGAGTCTCTTTCTCGGCAGGGGCCGAAGGATGAATAGAAGTTTGCCCAGCTGGCACGTCCCTGGGAGGGTCCTCTGTTCGACTCTTCTTGGCCGGTCTCTGGCTTGTTTCGCCGGTCTGTCTCCACGACGACTTCCTTTGGAGCTGAGGAACTTCTTCTTCCTCCTCAGCATTGTATAGATCGAAGACGTTGGGAGTGGCCATATCTGCACACAAGAAAAAACATGCAATGGGTAAAGATAAAAGCAGATGAAGACTATCTATCAAAACGAAAAAGAAGGTCACAAAGTTAGTACCCGAGCTACAACTACTGGTCGCTATACTATTGACTCTATTAGTCATACACTCACTATCTGGCACGAAGAAGTTTGGCCCTAGATTTGGAGTATATGTAAAGTTTCCATCCCTGTCAAACAGATGACAGGGAATTGGCAAACTATTTAAAAGTAAAATAATTTTACCGTTCTCATCAGAAGATTCCCCCAAGTCCACAACTGGCTCTTTGGCCTTTTGTTTCCCCTTGCCTTGGGGAGCAGAAGGCCTTTCTGCGGAAGGATTGCCCGTGGGCTCCCTGATTGTAACCCCCGTTGGCCTCCTCCGAGGAGGGGACGCAGGAGGTTGCTGCTCGGGAACCCCCTCGGCAGTGGCATCGTCTACCATGGACCCTCTCGTTTCATGGCGAGGAGCCAGGAGGCCAGAAAGCCTCAAGTTTTCATCGGTAACCAGGGACTTGACGCTTTTTTCTGCGTCTGTCATCCTGGCCAGTCTATTGGACCTCAACACCATGTCTGGTGTTGGGGTCGGACGTAACCATGGGCCTGAAAGACAAGGTGCAGTTTGAGAAAAATGAAAGGAAACTCTTTGATTAAAAGTATCGACCAGTCAAAGACAAGCAATTACCTCCTCGAGCGAAGGCCAGGTTGTTGCTGGTTATGTCCGGTGTAAGGAAGTACTCCTTACTGTACTGCCCCACGTTCGATATATGCGTGGTGTCACTCAGGAACGTCCGGTTGGTCTCCTAGTGACAGAAGTGGAAGAAACCCGTTCCATATTATTGCGGGTTGGATTTAAGGTCAAAAAGATAGTTGACCTCATGAGGGGTAGGTTCTGGCCATTTCTTAAGTTTGTACAGGATATAGAGTGCGGCCAGCATTCTATACCCATTTGGAGTAATTTGGAAGGAGGCGACGCCGAAATAATTGGCCACCCCCTCATAAAAAGGATGTAGAGGGAGGTAAGCCCTCGCCTCTAAGTGATACCCAGACCAGGCACTATATATGCCCCCAGGGAGGTTAGCCCTTTGGTCCGCGGCAGGAATTGTAATGGAAACCCCTATAAGAGGGTATTTCCTGAAGTAATTAGCAACCATTCGAAGGGTCACTGAGCTGGTCGAGGAAGTATACCACTCGACATCAGGCAGATTCTGATGCCGAGGGCGGGCCCTGGTTTGGATATTAGGGTTAGGAGCAGGATTTTCTCGACCACTGGTCGAGGGAACCCTAGCCTACGAATCAGGCTGGGCAGGAAGGTTTGGACTGTTTTCAGACTCAGGCCTTTTCTTGCCTAAGGATTTGGAACGGGCCATTTGAGGAGGAGAAGGACGAGGTCTAGTAGAGGATCGTGAGAAGGGAATCTCGTAAACTCGGTCGGCTGGTTGTTCTTCACCCTCGAGCAGCTGAACGAGAAGGTCGTCGTTGATGGGCCGTTCACCTCCCCACAAATCTGGCATCAATGTCTGCAAACAGAAGAATGGGGAGGTGAGGATAAAGAGTTTTTAAAAGCTTTTTAGAATAACGCTGGTCGAGTATAAAAGCCAAGCTTTTATACAACAACATTCTAACAAAAAGCTAAGTGTTCCATACGAACAGTTTGAAAGACAGATCAGAGGGTGAAAGTAAAAAGTTTTTCAAAAAAGCTTTTTCAACTCCCCTTAGGGCGGGAAAAACCTATTTTCCAAATAGCCTAAAGATCAAAATTTTACTTCGATTTTACGTCCTAAAAGTATGATCTTGACTATTAAACTAACTCGTAACCCTTTTTTGCCTACAAAACATTCTACTCACAAACATCTCAAACCAGAAGCAGATGGACTCAAACAGTCAACATACAGAAGCATGCACCACGAAAATTTGAAGCATAAGAATTCGAAAGCTTACCAAGAAAATGATCGTGGAGATGGAAAAAGGGCCTTCGGAGATCAAGAAACTCTTGGTCTGAGTCTTGAAAATACAGAAGAAACGGTCTCCGAGGACGATTAAAGCTCTGGTCTTTAGGGTTTCTTGTGAAGACAATGGCGTGTGTAAAAAGAAAAGGAAGATTTCGAAGGTATTATATAAGTTTGTCTGTGGCATTAAAAATGTGTAATCATCAGTTTCCCTTTTTCGAAGTATGGGGAAGCGGAATGGCCGTCGAATTATTTCTGGGGAACCGAAAAGGCGTGATTAGACAGAAGTAGGTTACTTTTTCCAAGAACACACGAAGGGTTCTGACACGTAAGGCGGGGTTACCGAAGAGTCGTTCGTTCAAAAGTTTATTTATTGCTCATGATAAATAAACTTGGGGGGCAAATGCTATCCAAAAAATTAGCATTGATAACGTGGCAAGTGATCCCTGGACACGTGGCTGACACCTGGAAAAGTTCTGCTAGAGTATCGACCAGAAGACGCATTAGAAGCAGTAAGCAGCCCCGTCTTACCTGCGACCAGTCTGGTCGATGGTTCCACATACAAAGCAACATTACTGTGAAGATCTTTGTAGATCCTGAATTTAACTCACACAATCTCCTGAGTATCCGATTATTCAGGAAAGAATATCTGTAACAATCTTTTGTAATCCCCCTTGAGCCTATAAATAGCAAAAGATAGCTCAAGGAGGGGGACTTTTGACTTTTTTCATTTGAGACTAAAATAATTCTTCTAGTGATATTGTATTGTTCTTGAGAGGTTAGTGAAACTCATTGAACCCTTGTTCTTTGATCACTCCTTTGGTTCTTAAATCAACAACAGTCTAAGTGGACGTAGGTTATTACCAGATCCTGGGGCCGAACCACTATAAAAATATCGTGTTGTTATTACTTTTTGTCATTACGTTCTTCTCTACACATTCATTCATATCAAGCATATTCTGACTCCGTGTCAGTTGGCCAAATCCTGGGTCAACAGACATAATATTATGGGTTTATACTTTTTTGGACTTTGTGTTTTATCTCATTACTTGTTTGGTCCATGTATTTTGATAAATTACTTTTGGACCTTATGTTTTGTAAAATAGTTCAAATAGAACCATAAATCCGATTTTGGTCAAACTTTTCTCAACTGAAATTACAAATAATTCACCAAACTAACAATTCAGAATAAAAATAAATTCATTCTGCTTAAAAACTGTATTATTATATTCATTTTTTTTATCAAAATTGAGTTTATGAGTCTATTTGAACAATTTTACAAAATATAGAGTCCAAAAATGAATTTTTTAAAACATAGAGTCCAAACAGATAATCGAAAAAAATAGAGGGTATAAAAATATATAAACCCTAATATATTATTGATATAATTTAGTATGAATCTGAGACTAAATAAAGATATATTAAGTAGATAGTATTGCTTTGAAATGAGATTAGTACCTCATAAAAAAAATGTTGTGTTTGAAGCTCAATTTTGTATGTACGGTTTTGTGTGTAACTAAAAATTCGAACGAGGAGCCAGACCGACACACACCCACCCACCATCATCCGCATTATTCATGGCTGGTCTTGTCTCCATCACTGACCTACCAAACTAGCTACTTCAAATTCATATGTTGACATATTTTCACTAAATTACAAGCCTCTTATGCTATGTGTACTATCTACTTTATTGTCCAAATCTACTTTATTGTTTCCCCTACCTTTGTTCTACTGTATGATTTTACTCTTTGTTAGGATATCATTATCATTGTCATTATTATTATTATTTATTGAGAGTGATATTTTGACTTATTACATTAAATTTTTGATAAATACCAACTTTGATGATACTTCTAATCTCTTATATGTAATGTTGTATGCATGTATAATGTTTTTATAATAAGTTAGTACGTACAACTTTACTGATCAGTTATCACCTTTGCATTCCACTAAGTTGAAACAAGTATCTATCTAGCACAAAGGTTCTTTTTTTTTTTTGGCGATTCATTAATTTTTTTACTATTTAGTAATAGCACCTACTAAGGAATTTTCAAGAATAATAATGAATGCAAGACAAAAAAAGTCTTAATTTTTCTTTGAGAATTTTTAAAAAATATGACTTTTATACCATCAATGTGCAAAAATATGAGAGTCATACTTTTTTTAATTTGTATGGAAAATTTATTAAAAAAAAAGTTAAAATATGGAAACACAATTAGTAGCTAACTAAATATATGGAAATGTCACATTTTTTTTATCATAATTCTGTTTTCTTTGATTTTGAAGGTAATTTTTTTTATTTTTTTATTATTTCTTTTTTTTTTTCCTTACTTGTTTTTTCTTCCATTTTTTTCTTTTTTTTTTTTTTTCCTACCAATTTTTTTCTTTTTATTTTTTCATTCTTCTTCTTTCTTTTTTTTTTTCATTTTTATTCATTTATCTATTTTTTTTCTTTCATTTGTATTGTTTTGTTTTTTTTTTCATATTTTTCAGTTTTTTTTCATTATATTTTTTCTTCATTTTTGTATTTATTATTTTCTCATTCCATTTTTTTTCTTTTTTCGCACATATGAGCTTTTTTTTTCTTCTTCCATTTTTTAAAAAAAAATTTATAACCAATTTTTTCATTCATATTTTTTTTCTTTTCATTTTTCCATTATTTTTCTTCTTCTTCTTTTCATTCTTATTTATTCATCTATTTTTTTTCATTCATCATTTCTTTTGTTTTTTATTTTTTATTTTTGTACTTATTCTTTTCTCATTCTATTTCTTTTTTTTTTTCAATTTTTTCACACATATATTTTAAGATTATATAATTATTCTACTATTTTTTTATTTATTATCTTTTATTATTGTAATTTTTTTATAGTTTTTTCCACTATATGTAAAAAAAATTCAAATAAATTACTGTAACACTTATAGGAATACCAAAATTTGGAAAGAAAACTAATAAAAATATGAAAACATGAATGGGTAACTGGTTACCTTCACATTCTTTGTGTGTACATTTCTGAGGGTAACTGGTTACTTTCACGTTCTGGTGTGTGTATATTTATGATTTCTTTATGGTAACTAGTTACTTATGTTACTGAAATCATAGTTACTTCTTCTTCCTTTTTTAATGAAGTGTTCTTCCAATTTTTTCCTTCAAATTTGATGTTTCTTTTCATATTTAATATGAGTAACTCGTCACTCCTCTTAGATAACTGGTTACCTCTCTTATGGCAGAAAGTTACTCATCTTAGGATAACTGGTTACCCCTCCTGGTGCATGTTATTTAACCTAGCTCTATGATTTTTTTTTTAAGATCAATCAAGTAACTGGTTACCCTACCCAAAATTTGAAAAAAAAACATACAATCTTAAAAAAAATGTTTATAATAAATAAATAATAATTTTAAAAACAATTTATATTACAAAAAAAAAATTGCAAAACAACCAAAGAAAAATTTAATATAAAATTAGTAATATAAAAACAATATAAAAAACAAATAACCTAAAAAAATAATAATCAAATTACAAACATACCCTTCCAAATTTGATTAAGAGTAAAACTATGGCATAAACCAATTTTTATACAAAAATATGGGAAAATAAACCCATAAAAGTGAAAATTCTTAAAAAAAAGTCATAGATTAACCTTTTTTGAAAAAAAAATCATATTTTTGCACACTCTATTAAAAATCTCATATAAAGTATAATTTCCTCTTTTTCTATTAAAAAAACAAGTCACTATTTTAATGAAAGTTTTGAAAAAAAATTCACGGGCCATGACCCAGGGCCAGAAGACCCACAAAACCCAATAATAGCCATCAGAACAGAAAAGGTACAACTTTTTTTGTTTGAGAAATTATAGGAAATAGCCCAAAATAAAGTTATCAAGAAGCTAATGTCCTTATTTTTAAAATTGTAGATAAATGACCATTTTATATTGTTGATTACCTAAATTGCCATTTTTTATAATTTATTTATTTATTTAGGACTGTATGACTTTAATATAGTGGTATATGCATATTAGTTTTGTTTAATTAGTTTTTATTTTAAAGTTATATTGATTTTTTAAGTTTTTTATAGGTTGTTGGTATATTATTTTCCAATTAGTGTATATGTTTTTTGTGGTATGGTATATAATTTTTTTTTTTGTGATATTTACTTTCTATTTTATTATGCATAGTAGTAGTATATAATTTTGTATCATGGTATATACATTTTATTGGTAGTATATAACTTTGTTAGTATAGTATATACATTTTTTAGTAATAATTTTGTAAGTTTTGATGGTATATTATTTTTCAACTCAGTATATATATTTTGTGGTATGGTATATCATTCAATAACCCATAAAAAACGAAAAAAAATCAAAATAACTTTAAAATAAAAACTAATTAAACAAAATTAATATACATATACCATATTATTAAAATATTTAGAATAAAATAGTAATTTGTTAAAGGGTGTATTTGGTAATATGTAATATTAAATAGATGATTAGGTTATTTTACTACAAAATTAAAAGCATAGACATTTACTTACTTTCACACAATATTAAAAGTCATTTTGCATCATTTTTTTTTTTTTTTAAATCATATGTTTGGTTGAAAGAAAAGAAAAGTAATGAGCAATATAAATAGGTGATAAGAAAAAACTTAGAAGTAAAATTACAATTTAACAATTTTATATGAATTAAATTTTGAATTGAAGAAAAACGTAAATAAGTAATTTTAATTTAAATGTGTATAATAAAGATTTTCTTCTTACTTTTCTCTCTAATTTTGGAGAGAAAAATATTAGTGGGGTCTACTAGCTTGTTTTTCTTCCATTTACTTTTCTTTCCAGCAACATGTATTTTTTTCTTCTTCCCACTTCTCTCCGAACTTTCCTTTCTTCTACCAAACAGTATAAAAAGAAAAGAACAAAATGTATTACACTGATAAGACACAATATTATAATTATATTGTTTACTACATTTTCATATATTATATCACTTGAGCACTCCCATCCGGTGCTCTACTTCAACTTTTAAAATACCTCCAAAAAACACACATTTTTCTATTTTACCTCTAAGTTTTACATTTTACCATACATCAGATTCTCTATTTTTTTCTCTATATCATTTAAATATTATATTTTCAAACATTTTTTATTCATTTCAAATATTTTTTATAACTATCAATAATATCATAATATATTTTAATATTATAATATTGGGTTAAAGGATGAATAGTATACATTAAATATAGCTTGGTACTGTAGCTTTATGTAAAAATATTTGTAAAATACATCATCCAATGTATACACATTTTTGTTAGTTTTAGTTATTTTTTACATATTTTGGTAATATAACTCACCCAATGTGAGTGCTCTATAACATATCTCATAAGTAATTCTTATAGAATATTATTACGGACACTAAACTCGTAGCAATGCTCATTCTTATTACTCACCCTTTTCAATTTGGAACACTATAAATATATATATATATATTTATTTAAAGTAGTTTCATATAATACAAAACTGATATGACAAAATTAACCTAAAAATGATACAAAACTGAAAGCATTATACTTAATTAAAACATATAGCATTATTTCAAAATTATACAAAAATATGAAAAGTTTAATAGCATATAATTAAGTTAAAATTGAATAAGTCATATATTTTGAGAAAAGTTAAAATCCAATATTTATGTAAAGAAGTTTAAAAAAATATGTAATTTTGTATTTTTCTTTTTTTGGGCCAAGAGACAACTTAGTCCTAATTTGTTTTGGCAAAATTATACACCGTTTTGAAATATTTGAAATTACATTTTATATGAGATTTTTAATAGAGTGTTAAAAAATATGGCTTTTTTTAAAAAAAAAGTTAATCTATGACTTTTTTTTTTTAGATTTTCACTTTTATAGGTTTATTTTCTTATATTTTTGTATAAAAATTGGTTTATGCCATAGTTTTACTCTTAATCAAGTTTTTTAATTTGGAAGGACATGTTTGTAATTTGATTATTATTTTTTTAGCTTTTTTTTTATAACTAATTTTATATTAAATTTTTCTTTAGTTGTTTCGCAATTTTTTTTTTATATCAATTGTGTTTATTATTATTTTTATTTATTATAAATATTTTTTCCTTCTTTTTATATTGTATGTTTCTTTTTTCAAATCATGTGTAGGTTACCAGTTATTTGATTGATCTTTGACAATTATGTAAAAAAAAATTATAGAACTAGGTTAAATAACATGTACCAGGAGGAGTAACCAGTTATCCTGAGAGGAGTAACCTTCTGCTATAAAAGGGGTAACCAGTTATCATAAGACGGGTGACGGGTTACTCATATTAAATATGAAAAGAAACATCAAATTTGAATGGAAAAAAGGAAGAACACTTCATTAAAAATAGGAAGAAGTAACTATGATTTTAGTAATATAGGTAATCAGTTACCATAAAGAATCCAAAAATATACACACGCATCATAACGTGAAGGTAACTAGTTACCCCTAGAAATATACACACAAAAAACGTGAATGTAACCAGTTAACCCCAGAAATATACACACAAAGAACACGAAGGTAACAAGTTTCCATAAATCTGAAGATAGAAAAAAAAAAAACCAGATCCACCCTCTTTCTCTTCTCTCCCATCTTCATATAATTTTTTTTTTCTAGAATTGAATGTTTCCATCAGGGTAACTAGTTACCCATTCATGTTTTCATATTTTTATTAGTTTTCTTTCCAAATTTTGGTATTCCTATAAATGTTACAGTAAAAATAAAATGCTGAAAAAATTGATTTGAAAAAACTATAAAAAAATCACAATAATAAAAGATTATAAATAAATAAAATATTAAAATAATTATGTAATGTTAAAATATGTGTGAAAAAATGGGAAAAAAAAGAAAATTGAATGAGAAAAGAATAAGTACAAAAAAAGAAGGAAAAAAAAGGAAAGAAAACTAAAAAAATATGGAAAAAAAAACAAAACAAAAGAAATGATGAAGGACAAAAAATAGATAAATGAATAAAAATGAAAAGAAGAAGAATAAAGATAATGGAAAAATAGAAAGAAAAAAATATGAATGAAAAGATTGGTAGAAAAAAAAGGAAAAAATAGAAGAAGAAGAAAAAAAAGAGAAAAAAGCTCATGTGTGAAAAATGAAAAAAAAATGGAAGGAGAAAATAATAAATACAAAAATAAAATAAAAAAAAGAAAATCGACAAAAAAAGAAAAATTAAATAAAAAAAATAGATAAATGAATAAAAATGAAAATAAGAAGAAGAAGAATGGAAAAATAGAAAAATAGAAAAAATAAAAAGAATAAAGAAAAAAATTGGTAGAAAAAAAGAAAAATGAAAAAATATAAGAACAAATAAGTAAATAAAAAAAGAAAGAAAAAATAATTGAAAAATAATTAAAAAATATAGGAAAAAATAAAAAAAAAATTGAAAAAAATAAAATAAAATAACTTTCAAAATCAAAAAAAATATAACTATAATAAAAATGTGGCATTTTCATATTTTAATTAGCAACTAATTATGTTTCCCATACTTTAATTTGATCTTTAATAAATTTCCACATATAAATAAAAAAAGTATAATCCCCGTATAATTATTATATTTTTGCAAATTAATGGTATAAAAGACATATTTTTAAAAATTCCCTTTGCAATATAGCACTAGACAAATGGGCCACAATTTGGTCCAACCATTCATCCCAAAAGCAAAGCCCAGACCATAACGACTCCCAACAATTTCCCTATAAAGGTGAAAAACCCTAGCTTCCCCGTCCTTTGCCGCATAGGGTTTGGTTGCAGGAGGGTTCGAAATCTCGAGGAGGAGAAGATGACTACCCGATTCAAGAAGAACCGCAAGAAGAGAGGCCACGTCAGTGCCGGGCATGGACGAGTGGGGAAGCACAGGAAGCATCCCGGAGGAAGAGGTAACGCCGGAGGCATGCACCACCACCGGATCCTGTTCGACAAGTACCATCCTGGGTACTTCGGCAAGGTCGGAATGAGGTACTTCCACAAGCTCAGAAACAAGTTCTACTGCCCCATTGTCAACATCGACAAGCTCTGGTCTATGGTCCCTCAAGAGATCAAGGACAAGGCCACCAAGGACAACGTGCCTATGATCGATGTCTCTCAATTCGGCTATTTCAAGGTCTTGGGCAAAGGGACCCTCCCAGAGGATCGGCCCTTCGTCGTTAAGGCCAAGCTCATTTCCAAGATTGCAGAGAAGAAGATCAAGGAGGCTGGTGGTGCTGTCGTTTTGACGGCTTAGGTTGTCGTTTTGAGAGCTATAAGTCGGCCTTTCCCTTTTTCTTTGAATGTTTTTAATTTGCTTTTTTGAGCTTTAATATTTTTACATTGGGTTAGTTTAAATTTGATCTTTTTTGTCACATTTGGACCGGTTATTGATAACATATTTAATGGGAAATGTTATAGATTTAATACTATTATGCGTTTTTTTCTTCCTACTTCCTGGTATGAATTTTCTTATTGTTATCCTTTTAGAAGCTTTTTAGTGATTAACTCTTAGTTCAGTGGTAGGAAGAATAGTCTAATGTAGCTTTACATGTAAACATACTAATTGAAGGTGAAGCTTTAGTTGATGGTGCCATGTATGAATAAGGTTTATCAAGGGTTAGTTTGTAAGAAATGCTTCTTTGTGGCTATATCATTTTGGTTTTGAGATTAGTGTTCATTTTTATTGACTATGTATTTGGTCTAGAGAATTCGGAATGTAGTTTAAAAATCTGAAATCCCATGTTGTAGCTTTTGTGGTTTGATTTATTGAAACCAACCAACTTGGTGGTTATTTCATTTTGACCTAGTGTAGTTATTTCATTTATTATCAATCTGAGATTTCCCTTTTGCCGATTTGGTGTATTTACCCTAGCGTGACTGGGCAAATAATTTGCCAATGTAAGATACAAGCTGGTTAATATAAAGGCCAGTTGCCGATATCAGTACACTGCCTCTTTGTAATTTTAAAATAAAAGCGATAGTATTCATTACAGATTTGATGCTAGAGGTATTGCAAATAATTAAATAAATCCAGTTCATATGCAAACCATAATTTTGACAGACATTTCCATTGTCAACTAAAAATTCATATCGTATTGAAATATATCCCTTCCTCTCTAACAAGTCAATTTTCTCAGAATTGTTCATACTGGATGATGACTTGAGGCACATACTGCAAAACCTAAAAATGAACAAACATAACTTTTGAACTGTAAAATTTAATTCGAGTATGTATGGCTACATAGCTACAACTTGTGTCAGTAAAGAGTTGTGTTCTCTTTGATGGCTTCAGAGATAGGCCGCAAAAGTGATTGAGCGGCAGTTCCCTTGCACCATCACACAACATGTTTCTTTTAGATGGAGGACGGGGCCAAGTTAGCAGCAAAACTAGACAAACAAACTACCATTGTCTTCTATTTCCGAGAGGAATGTTATTTGATCCAGATATCAAAGCTCGATTGCCAAACCCACCTCGTCCTCTTGAGCGGAAGTTTCCTCCTGAACCTAGCAAAACATAAACAAGACAACAGATAAGCAAGTTGTGACTTTCAATTCTACACCCCAAAACTACATTCCAAAAGAGAGCCAATTTAGCAAGTCACCTCCATGGCCAGAACCAGATGATCGGGCCATTGCAGACAGTGCGGGACTCACTATCTGACCTGCTTCCTGCAGGATCTTAATCAATTCCCGAGCATATTTCACATTAGCCTGCGTAAAAAACGTGAAGGCAGTTCCCTTAGCTCCTGCGCGACCAGTTCGGCCGATCCTGTGGACATAGTCCTCGAGGCTTGACGGGAAATCATAATTGATCACAAGTTTTATGTCCTTCACATCTACAACCAACAAAAACAAGGGTTAGGCATGACAAAATAAAGGTGGTAAGTCACAAGACAAGGAGAAAACTGCAAACAACCTTATCCCTGCACCCTAAGATCAGTAGATCAAATTTAAGATAACACATTCATCGTACAAATGTGCCCACCTTAACGTTGCAGGGATAAGGAGCAGCTTCACCACCACCACTTCCATATCCAAAAAATCAATAAGCATGTGTGAGTCAACCGGGCTGCAGAAATAACCAGCTCCAAACAGTGGATGGGCACCGCAAAGTTCATTTTATCTAAACACCAGATAATTGGTATCAATACCATTCAGCACCTCCAGGTATAGAACTAGTTCAAACTCACAAAGGTAGCCACATAAACCATCTTACAACAAATGACTTTCCTTGTGGCAACTATGACTATGGTAATATATGGCCTCAACATTTATACTAATGCCCAATGCAGATAAATCAAACTTTTCCATCAAGGGCAACGTCAATGAACCATAAGAAAGATTAGATATGCTAGCACTGGACTACGATAAAGTTCCTAAAGAACAGGAGAAAGTCTTACTGCCTCCAATGAAACTCATAGATTGCTTGCTCAGGTTAAAAGCAAGGTGCCAACAGACGAAGTAAACTACAAGCAGTCATAGTTGCCGTATATAAATACCCTGCCTTTGCACCCAACCACAATTTATATTCTCAGGAAACTGGACAGCAGCCGGCGACTCGCTTATCTTGGAAAAATCAAGACTTAAATGAAACAAAAGACTCCTAAAACACATTGATCCTACCAAGACCCCGTGCAGCCACATCAGTGGCAGTCATTATAGGGCTTCTGCCATTCTTAAATTCAGCAAGGACCCAGTCCCTTTCGGTCTGGTTTTTGTCACCGTGGATGGATAGAGCAGGCCACCCATCCATTCTCAATTGCCTTGTTACTTGGTCACATCCTTTCTTTGTCTCAATAAATATCAAAATCTTACTCCCATCCATCACTTCTTTAAGAAGTTTTATCAGCCTGCACAAATGAGCAAGTTGCCATTAAAACTGCAAAGGCTAAAACAAGAGCCTTTTTTTCCCTTATGAAGTATTGCCAGGCTAAAAACAAACCTATTGTATTTCTCCATATCAGTCATAACTTCAACAATTTGGTTAATAGATTGATTTGCTTTCAAGTTTGTTGATCCAATGACTACCTAGAAAATAAAAAAAGAAATCAAGGCATAAAAGAAGAATCAAAATTTGTACATGTCCTCTCCAAGTTAAAATCAACAGACCTTATAGGGATTGCGCAGAAACTGCCTTGCTAGGACTTCAACCTCCCTTGGCCATGTGGCACTCCAGTACAATGTCTGTCTATCTGGCCGGATCTATGGTAAAAACACAATAGGTTAACTGCAGTTTAAAAGATGTTCGTGTCCTAGCGGAAAGTGGCACAATGATCTATGGCCATATTATGAATTAATAAATAAAAATATTTTAGAGCCATGCAGTCCAATCTATAATTTGCGACTCTGATTTCAATTAGTTTGATCACCAAAAAAGTATGTATGTAGTGCCACTTCATGGGAAAACTGGATCTACAATATCACTACTGTAGGAACATAAACATTAGAATACTTTATAACGTATTTAGAGGTAAAATAAGAGTTAAGATAAAATTTCTATTTTCAATTCATAGATTAAGGAGAGGAAAAGATATATTGACACATATGAACTATGGTAATGTAGATAAGACCTAAAATAAAACCCGTAAAAGGCAACTTTCAATAAAAATGAATAGAAGAAAGCCATACCTGCGCCACAATTTTCCGTATCTGAGGCTCAAATCCCATGTCCAACATCCGATCAGCCTCATCCAATACAAGGTAAGTCACTCTTCGCAAATTTGTGTGCTGAGCTTCCAACATATCAATCAGTCGACCGGGTGTAGCAATGACAATCTCAACCCCTGAAAAAAGTTAAGAGCCATTATGTTCCACTAAGAGTGAATCAGTACACATAACCTTCCACAAGTTCCATAATATGCAATATGTTATTGTTACCTCTTTTAAGATCTCGAATTTGAGGTCCTTTTGGAGCACCACCATATATGCAAGTACTCCTAACACTGGCACGCAAACCAAACTTCACAACTTCTTCTTGAATTTGAACGGCCAATTCCCTAGTAGGTGCTATTACTAATACAATAGGACCTTCACCGTAAGCTGAAAAATGTACAGAAGAAATCAACATATAATAAATTACTTGGTAGATACAAAACCCGTCTACATGTCCAGATCATGTAATGAATTCTTTACCTAATCGAGGTTGAGCGCTGACATGAACCAAAGCTGGTAGCAGATACGCCAAAGTTTTACCGGAACCAGTCTCAGCAATGCCAATTAAATCCCTACCCTTGAGAGCCATTGGCCATCCTTGGGCCTGAATTGCTGTTGGTTCCGCAAAGCCCAACTTTGCAATTACCTCAAGACAATAATCTAACATAACAAGAATATATCAATATATAAGCGGAAACTATAATCATAAAAAAGTTGATACCAGCAAGAATATAACACTCAATGATATTCACTGGTTTACGGGGAGAAATTACCAGGAATATTAGCTTCCTCAAACATCCGAATTGGCTTCGGGACATCGTGCCCTTCAACAGTGATTTCCCGCCTTGAACGGTAGAGCATTACTTCATGCTCTGACATTGCCCTGACTGAAGGACTCTCAATGTAGAAATTCTTCTCAAAAGGAACTAAATTTCCAAAATCCTGTCTAGGAAGGGCCACGTTATCCAATTCCCCTCTCGAGGGAGCACTAAATCTGCCTCCTCTTCCACCACCACGGCCATCGAAACCTCTCCCACCACCACGCCCACCAGAAGACCCAAAACTCTCACCACGACCACCACCATAACTCTTACCCCCTGTCCCGGCGTCATCAAAACTCCTACTTCCTCCAAATCTATCGCCACCTCGACTGCCCGAGTCAAAACCCCTTCCCCGTCCTCCTCCACCGCGGCCTCCACCTCGACCCATATCAAACCGACTAGCAGGGGGCTGAAACGGCGGATACCCATTGATATTTCCAGCATTGGGCACTGATCCAGAAACCCCTCTTCCAGCCGAGCCTCCGTACGAAACTGGACCTCCGAGGCGGCCATAACTCGGTCCCGGGCCTCCCATACCAGGTCCCGTTGCCGCCTGAGTCGGGCCGATAAGGTCACTACACAAAATTAAGAAAAACAATTTAAGCATACATATATTTTAAGAAAAAAGACTAAGCAATTTGAACCGACTACCATAGAAAATAAGAGGAAGATCTGACTCAAAGCTAGGTTGAAAGTAGCACGTACCTTCGCCGGTCTCTGTAGGAGCTCGGATCCGCGAGTCTGTGGTCGTAGTGGTTCATCGTTTAGGGTTTTGGTCTCTCCTAGGGTTTCAGAAACTTGATAACACAGCAAGTAAGTTCTACAATTTCTCTGTTAATCCTAAAAAATATATATAACTTACTTGAAACAATGCAAAATAATATTATAAATATAAAGAATTTAATTTATTTATTGTATTTAAAATGGGTTTTTTTTGGTGCGTTTGGTTGGCCGGAAAATAGTATTTCCCGGCTGGAGAGAGACGAGGAAGAGTGAAAGGAAGGAAAGAGAGAAAGGAAAAGGAAATTATGGGACAGTTTTTTGCCCGCGCTTTTGATGTTACTTGCTACTGCTTAATACTAATGGGCCTTGTACATAAGAGTCGGTTGCCCTGCCCGGCCCAGCCCGGCCCACTCAACTTCAGTCCAATCCAGATATTTTTGTCAAAATGACACTGTACTTCTCTAAATATCCCAAATAACGTTCTTTATTAAACTTTTTGTTTCTTCAATAAATTAGGTCACACCTTTGAGATAAAAACAATAAATTAGGTCACATTTACACCCCGCACAAAATTAGGCATTATAATACTAATATTTCATTACTTTCTTATTCACTTCATCACTATCACCTTCATTAAGATCTCTTCCACGGATACCATTTGTCATCTTACTCATTGTGTCCAATAATTAAAAAGTGTTACGTGTTAATTATCTAACTACATTTGTATTTGAGTTTAAATAATGATTATTAATAGTTGTACAAACTAAAAATACATACTTATATATTGTTATCTGTGAATTTTAGCCGCATGATTTAGGAAATTGATATTGCATGTGACAAATAAATATAGTGATATGGAACTGAATCTGGTCAGATGGTAAATAAAGCCACAATCTGATCAACACAGAAAATGATGCATACAGATTTGTAGAGCACTTGAGAGTTGATCGGATGTTTTTTTTTTATGTTGGATGCGTTACACATTTAGGAGTAGTTAAGGCTTATCTACATCATTTAAAATGTTACAACTTGCTTTTGCATGTTTTTACGAACTTAATTATTTATTTGAGTTTAAATGCAACAATAAGGGCCATAACAAAAATCTGACTGGTTAAGTTTGATTGAAAAGACAATCTTAGCTCACAAATGGAGGACATGTTGCACATCAACACAGAGGACTTGACCATGGTGCTAGAGCCTCATGACTACAACAATGAGGCAACACTTGAAGAACCTTGCTTGGGAAAATCTATTAAAAAGCAAGAATATCAAAAAGCATCATTGTTGCATCACTGAAGATAGCATGGAGCAACATCAGATGCTAGAAATGGAAGGAACTAAACCAAGGTATACGAGAGTTCACTTTCACTTCCATAGAGGATGCGAATGGAATTCAGAATAGAAGAACATGGAATGTTAGCGGATGTTTGTTGGTCATCATGCCTTGGCCGTGCTAGCTTGCCTTTTCATAGGTAAACTTCGACAGAACCCCCATTTGGGTCCAGGTGTCGGAAGTCCCACTCGGTTTCTGGACTGTAAACAACTTGGAGAAGATCGCTGCCAAAGTTGCCCATGTTTATGAGATACTAGAGAATGCTCAAGCACATTTCAATTTTGGCACCCTCCCATTCAAAGCAGTGGTAGAGGTAAATAAACCACTTTTTGCTGGTTTCTTCCTGAAAAGAGATGGTATCAAGAACCTATGGCTACAATTCAAATATGAGAAACTTCCACGCCTCTACTTCAAATGTTGCATGAACGAAGATTTTGCTTCAAGAATCCAGTCACCGTCAAAGATACAAGTGGTTCCATATACCCAAATTTTGGGGAATGGCTAGAAGCAGAAGCCATCGACCAATCCACTTTTAAATCTCCCACACCAAAGTGGTTCAGGGATTGGATCACCATCAAACAAACAGCATAACTGTAATGTCCCAAATTACCTAATAAGGCTTAGGGCCTTTGTTAGGGGGCCAGAATGGCCAATTATGGAAATTATGTGATTATGTGGTAATATGCATGATTATGTGAGTTGTATTATTATATGACTGTATTTGCATGCATGTGGGCCCGTTTCTTATTAGAAGGGAATTTTCGTAATTTTGGCCCATTGAGAGCATATTTGTGTGTATATGGATTGAGATTACATTATTATGTGGATGTATTTGGATTATTCGACACGAGGCGATCCTAGCGAGCAAAGTAACGGTTTGGTCAAATATCGGGCTCGGGGTGAGCCTAGGGGTAATTTGGTAATTTAGTACATTACCGGGATCGGGTAATGGGGAAATTATTTGGTAATATTTGAGGATGTTGGAAATAACGGGAATTGTGAGACGTTAATTATGATTAATGGGGTATGTGGCAAATGACAAATTTACCCTTGAGGGCTTAAGAGGGCAAGGCTTAGGCTAAGGGGCAATATGGTCATTTTGGTGCCAAATTAGTGACTTAGTCACTATTCCCTTCAGCAAGAGGAAACCCCAAAAACAGAACAAACTCTTCCTCAAATTTCTCTCTCCCTCTCTCTCTCTCTCTCTCTTTTTCTTTATTCTTGGTTTGATTTTTTGAGGAAATTAATGGAAAACTTAAGCTTGGATTGAAGGCTTGAGTTTGGGGCATGATTAGTTGTAGATAGGAGGACATAGTCACAGCTGAGGTAAGCTTCAATTCTTGTTTTAAGTGAATTCTGTTTTGGTTTTGAGTGTTCTTGAGCTTTGAAGCTCAAGGTCTTTAATTTGAGTATTTGGTGGAGGTTTTGAGTGTGATAAGCTTGGGTTTTGTTGAGGGTGGTGTATTGATGAGGTTTTGAGGTTAAATTGTGAGTTTGGATGGTGTTTAGATGAGGTTTTGATGACTTGAACTCAGGGGAAAACATAGGGGAAAACCAGAGAATTCTGGGCTGTAGGGATGGCGCCCCAACACTGTCCTTGGCGCCCCAGTGCTAGGCAGGGGAAGCCAAATGGTGGCTCTCTGACTTGGATGGCGCCCCAATGTTGTCCTTGGTGCCCCAGAGCTAGTCCAGTTTCAGCAAAGCCTACTTTTAGGGCTTGGGAGGACTTTGGGGGCTCGGGGGATGGTTCCATCATCCTGTTGGGTGGGATTGTAGTCCCGAGAGCTGGGGAGTGGGCTCAAAGTTTGTTTTTAAGGATTGAATCTTATGAGATTATTATTTATGGTTGTGACTAGGTTACCGTTAGGGCTCGAGAGAGGATCGTGCTCAAGGGTCGTTTATATATAACTTGTGCTTGGACTAAAGGTAAGAAAGCTACACCCAGTATGTGATACATGTGATTATGGCTTGACCCAAATTATTGAACTGGAATATAAATAGGGCATGAACGCCTGGGAATGTGCATGATTATGACTATGCTTGTGATTATTGATTAAGCATGTTGAATGCTTTGTATATGGATATTTGGTATATGATATATGCCTGTCTGCATTATCTGATTGAGGAAGACTTAACTTATGAGTCAATGACGACAATAACACACTGAGCGCTGGTTGAAAAGCATTGACTTATGAGTCAAGGGTGGCAATAGCACATTGAGCGTTGGTCATTTTGGTTAATTTAACCGCGAGCGCATCTTACGCTTGTCCGACCTATTGGTCGTGGAAAACTAAGGTGCCAGATACGCTGAGCCAGCTCCAAGGCTGGTTATACAAAGGATAGGGCAACAAGCCCCAGGATGACTTATTAGTCCCATATCCTAGTGATGGGCCCCAGACTTTACTTATGAGTTAAGAATGACATTAGCACGCTGAGTGCCGGTCGAAAACATTGACTTATGAGTCAAGAACGAAATTATCACGCTGAGTGCTGATCGAAAAGCATTGACTTATAAGTCAATGGCGGCAATGGCGCGCTGAGCACTGATCGATATGGTTATGCCTAATCAGGAGCATGACATACGCTTGACTGACCTATTAGTCATGGAAAGCTAAGGTGCTAGGTACGCTGAGCTAGCTCCAAGGCTGGTTATACAGAGGATAGGGCAAAGGGCCCCGGGGTGACTCGTTATTCCCATATTCTAGGGCGCTGAGCCCTAGTATGATTTAATAATCATCAATTAGGGTGCTGAGCCCCAATGTGATTTATTAATCATGTATTAGGGTGTTGGGCCCCAATATGATTCAATAATAATGTATTTTGGGCATCGGACCTCGGTATGATTCATTGATCATTTATCTTGGGCTATTGGCCCTTTATGACGTTGTAGTCATTTATATGAATGGTATGCATGCATGAGTAGAGTTATTACTGCTAGGCATACTTATTATGATTTGGCAATATGTTATTAAATGCTTATGAGCATGTTTAACTTTTCTTGCTGAGCCTTGGCTCATGGGTGCTTTGTGGTGCAGGTTAGGGGAAAAGAAAGCTGGACCATCCTTGAGTTAGAGGGCTTAGGTGACAATGTGTACATATGTCGCTGTTCAACCACCATGGCTGAGGTTTTAAAGAGGAACTAGGGTCAAACCCTATTTTTCCGCTTAGGTCAGCTGTTTGTAACTTTTCCATTGTAATTGACTTATTTAAGTGTATTTTGGGATCCCATGTATGAAGTAAACGTTTTAGTGAAACGATTGTACCTTTGACCAACTTTTTTAACCCTAAACCGTTAATCACGTTTAGTTACATGATTATGGACAAATGACTCATTTAGTGAGTTTAACACTATTTAAAATACACAGTGTAATGGTCCCTGAGTAGTAGGGCGTTACAACTTGGTATCAGAGCATGCCAAGGTTAAGGGTTCCTGAAGACAAGCTGGGCATGTACACTCATCACTAAAGACAAGCTTCACTCAGGGTATGGTGACTATTTATGTGGTTATGTGTTTAACTGGTTAAATAGGATATAAATGTCTTACCTGCATGCCTTATTAGGAAGCATGAAATATTCTGATAGGGGTTTGCCTTTGACTGTTGATATGTTTATGTGGTTGCCTGCTCAGTGATATATGAATGCTTTATCTGCATGTTAGATTTGAGAGCATGATATTTATGTTGGTAAGAACGAGGCTTATTGATTGATGCATGAGTTTTGTGGGCATGTGTTTTAGCACTACAGTGATATGTGAATGTGTTGTTGTTTGGTTTTCTGTGCGAAGGGTTGTAAATGTGCTCATCATGCTTAATGGGTCAAGTTATTGACTACAGAAGAACTCAAAGGTTATGTACCGAAGGCAGTTAATGGGACTCAGTGGTGGTTATGTTGAGGCTGGAAACTATAGCCAGGGCCAGAGCCCTCTGCCTGCCCCTCAAAATTGGTAGGGGCGTTTACAGATATGTAAGCAAGATTGTAGAGGCAAGAGGAAGAGATTAGGTGTTTAAAACAGCAGGTTTTGTCAGGGAACACCTCTTCCTTTGTTATGCTAGGAGTGGCATCAGTTTTGGCTCAGCCTAGGGTTGAGAACAGGTGGGAATTTCTATATGAGAGATTTAAGGAATATTACCCTCCAGTTTTTGAGGGAGGCCTAGATCCATTCAGAGTTGAACAATGGATGGGAGTGATCAGTTCTATCCTCGACATCATGGGGGTGGTGGGTCACGATAGGGTGATCTGTGCTATAGGAAGATGCCCGAATGTGGTGGGAAGTGGTATCCCAGACACGGAATACAACTGCGAAGAATTGGGAAGAATTTAGGCAGTTGTTTAATGAGAGATATTATTGTGATATAGTTAATAATGCAAAGACAAATGAGTTTTTGAACCTGGTTCAGGGAAACACGACAGTAACTGAGTATGTTAACAAATTCGATGGGTTGGCCAAGTTTGCTTTTGATATGGTACCCACGGATATGGCTCGAAAGGAGCGATTTATCCAGGGATTGGATTCCGGGATAGCTTAGGGCATTAGAATCGCCCTAGTACATGAGATCTCTACCTATGCTCAGGTGGTATGGAGGGCTCTTGTTTTTGAGAGCACATGAAATGAGATATGGAGGGAGAGTGCCAGAGAGCGCGGAGCTCAGGCAGTGATACCTCCGTTTATTGGATCAGGCAGGGACAGAGGCCCCAGTGATCAAAAAGGAAAAGTTATCAACATATTTCAGTACCTCTAGACTAGAAAAAGGGTTTTGAATGGCTCAGATAGGCCATCAGGGCGAGGATGAGAATTGGAAACTCTACTTGGAATGCACTTGATGCAGGAGGCCCCATCTATGGGAATACCGAGCAAAGGAATGCTTCTTATGTGGCATGGTTGGGCACCTCAGGAGGGATTGCCCAGGGCTGAAGAAGAAAGAATTAAATGAAGCAGATAGCTCAACTCCAGCTCGAGTATTCACTCTGACGCAATCAGAGTCAGAGGCTGAGGCTAAGGCTAAGGCTGAGGCGAGTCCCTCAGTAGTGATAGGTCAGCTTCCTAGTTCTGATTCTTATAGTGTGTTGATTGGTTCTGGTGCAATGTTTTCTTTGTTTTGTTGTACCTAGTAGTAGCACCGAATTAGTATGTGGATTATATGGTTGTGTTGTGATGAGAATTTGAAACCCTATTAATAACCCTTAAGAGATGGGTTAGGTTATGGTGGGAAAAGATTCATTAGTTGACTTGATAGAGTTGGCTATGACCGACTTTGATATGATCCTGGTTATGGATTGGTTAGCCAAGTTTGGGGCAATGATAGATTCCAAGAAAAAAAATGTTAACCCTTGGGCTTGAGGGTGAGCAACCCTTTGTATTTGCTGGCACTATGCATGGACCCCATATACTTATGACATCTGTACTTAGAGCTAGAGACCTATTGTAGGAAGGATGCATAGGATTCTTAGCTAGTGTGGTAGATACCACTCAGGTCGTTTCAGTGGGACCAATACAGACTAGATTAGTCTAGGAGTTTCTGGATGTGTTTCCAGAGGATCTGCCAGAGTTAACTCTGCACAAGGAGATAGAGTTGCGATTAAGTTGGTGCCGGGGATGAACCCAGTGTCTAGGGCACTGTATTGAATGACTCCAGTAGAGCTGTAGGAACTAAAGGTTCAGTTAAGGGTAAGACAGTATTCTCCAAGATAGATATTTGATCTGGTTATTACTAGCTGAGGATCAGGGAGAAGGATTATGCAGAAAACTGTTGTTTGTATTAGATATGGGCATTATGAGTTCTTAGTCATGTCTTTTGGTTTGACTAATGCCTTAGTTGTTTCATGGATTTGATGAATAGGGTGTTCAAAGAGTATCTAGATCAGTTTGTGGTCGTTTCTATCGACAATATATTGGTATACTCTCAGTTAGAGATTGGTCAAGGCCAAGAAACGCCTCAGAGATTAGGAGTTTCCTTGGATTGGCAGGGTATTACATGTGTTTTGTGGGAGAATTCTCAAGGATTATTACTTTGTTGACAGAATTGACATGCAAAATCAGAAGTTTGCATGGTCAGATAAGTGTGAGAACAACTTTCAGGAACTGAAATGGTGATTGATTACAGTTCCAGGTCTGAGTCTTCCTACATATCATAACAAGTTTATTGTTTATTGTGACATCTTGAGACAGGAATTTGAGTTGTGTTCTTATACAAACAGGAAAGGTGATTTCATATGCATCACATCAGTTGAATGATATGACTAGAGCTAGAATAGAGCTACTGGTGGGCCAGTTGGCCAATATTATGCTTGAATTTTTTTTTTTTTAGAGAGGATAAAAAAAAATAGTTGAGCAACCCACAGTTAGCTAAGGACTATACAGTGTCAGGCATAAGTTTATTGAGATATAAGGATCAGATTTGTCTGGGATCAGACGGGGGATTCTGGATGAATCTCATACTACCCCCCTTATTCTCTACATCCAGGCACCATGAAGATGTACCAGGATCTAAAAGCTTTATTTTGGTGGCCTGGGATGATGAGGGACGTAACATAGTACGTGGCAAAGTGCTTGACCTGTCAGCAGGTCAAGGTAGAATATTAGAAACCAGTAAAGCTATTATAGCCTTTGAGTATTCCGGAGTAGAAATGGGAGGACATCATGATGGATTTCGTAGTGGGGTTGCCCAGGATAATGGGCTAGTATGATTCAGTCTGGGTCATTAAGGACCGGTATTTGAAGTCAGCTCACTTTGTATTAGTGAGGATGAAGAACAAAGTTGACCAGTATATAGATCTCGATGTGAGAGAGATAGTACGCCTCCATGAGACTTCGAGGTCTATCCTATTGGATAGAGATCCTATAACGACCCAAATTCCCTAATGTAACTTAATGCCTGGATTAGGGGGTTAGGAGGGCCATAATTGATTTAATATGTAATTATGTGATTATATGCATGATTATTTGAGTTATATTATTATATGATGATAATTTCATGCATGTGGGCATACTTCTTATTATAGGGGCATTTTCCTAATTTTGGCCCGTTGAGGGCATATTTGTATATTTATATGCATGTTGGTGATTTTTGGGTGAGACCACATTGTTATGTGGATATATTTGAGCTATTCGGCATGAGACGATCCTAGGATGCAAGTTAGCAGTTTTGTTATAGCGGGGTCAATTATTGGGATATTGGGTAATGAGAATGATTATTTGATGATATAATGGGAGTTAGTGAGATCAGGAGGAAATTCTGGGAATTTCGACTATTTTACCCCCGAGGGCATTTTTGCGACCCCGAGCATTAGGATTTACTTGAGGTTACTTAAGCTTGAAGCAACCTGTCAGAAGGAAAATACGTTCAAACACTTTTTCTCTTTTTCTCTTTCTCCTATTATCCCTTTTTACTATTTGTCGCATTTTCGACGGAAACTTGAGTTTTAGGACTCAGATTCTAGTGAGGATCGAGTTATAGCAATTCTAAGGAAGATTAGAATCTTTTTAATCGGAGGATTTAGCGAGAAACGACTCAATCAGAGGTAATCTAAGCTTTAAGTTTTGAGTTGTTGAGTTTCTAAGCTTTGAATTGGATTTTATGTGTGATAAGTTTTTGAGTTTGAGCCTCGGGTTTTGATGGTTTTGGATCATTGGGATGTTTGGGAACTTTGATTTTTGGATTTGGAGATATTTGGATAGGTTTTTGGAAGGTTTTTAAATGAAGAAAACGAAGGTTTTTGGCTGGTTCGTGGTTGGGCCGCGACCCTGCTCTTGGGCGCTGCGGCCCAGGCTTGACGAGAAGGTGAAGTTGGCTGATGGGCAGTTATGGCCACGGCACAAGGGGGTGCTCCATGGTGCTAGGCACAGGCAGAGATGGGTTCAACCTTTGTTTGGAGGCGGGCCGCGGTGTAGGTCTGGTGTGGGGCCGCGACGCTTAAGGGCATTTTTGGCCAGAATTGTGTTTTAATTATGGGAACTCAAACCTAAGGCCTCAGGATCATTCCTACTACCCGGTTTAGTAGGATTCGACGTCCCAAAGGCTAGGTCTTGGTCTGGGAACCTTTTATTACTCATTTTATTGATGGAATTTTATATTTGGTTATGACTAGGTGACTGCTAAGGGACTTAAGGACCGATCGTTCTCAAGGGTCGTTCTTTTATTATTTCACGCTCGAACCAGAGGTAAGAAAATTGCACCCATTATGTGACATGCATGGTTATTGATGAGGTATGTTGAGTGCTCTATTTGTAAATATGGATTGCATATTAAATGCTTAGCAGTCTTGCTTATCTGTGAATGGTACTGACTTATTAGTCAGAAACGACAATGGTGTCGGTATTGATTGTGAAGCTGTGACTTATTAGTCAAGTTCGACAGTAGTACTGAGCACTAGTCGTATAGAATTTACCTATGAGTCAAGAACAGTATTAGCGTGTTAATGCAAGCCAAAAATATTAGATCTAATCGATATAAGCATTATCAACATAAGCATGAAATGCTTGACCGACCTCAAGTTCGATGAAAACAAAAGCGCTTGTCTAGTCTAAAGGCTAGTTACTTAGAGCCAGAGCCAAAAGGCTCAGGTGACCGTAATGTCACATCGCTTAGGGTGCGAAGCCCAATTTCATGACTCATTAGTCACTTATCTGATTGGGCTGCAAGCCCCAGCATGATTACCAGAATCATTATTGATATTCACTTATCTGATTGGTTAGCAAGCCCTAGCATGATTACCAGAATCATTATTGACATTCACTTATTTGATTGGGCTGGAAGCCCTAATATGATTATCAGAATCATTTATTGATGTTGTATACATGCAACAATAAGTTTTCTTGCTGAGCCTTTGCTCACGGGTGCTATGTGGTGCAGGTAAAGGGAAATAAAAGCTCACCTAGCCTTGAGTGGAGAGCTTAGGTGGCGATGTGTACATATGGGCCCATGTACAGTTTAATGTTTTAAACAAATTATATCCATTCCTTTTGACCAAATTTTTTATCCTAGCCTATTTATGACACCTAGATGCACGCTTATAACCTAATGACTTGTTAAGCGAGTTAAGCATTGCTTAAAGTTCACAGTAACGGTCTTGGAGTAACCAGGGCGTTATAACTTGGTATCAGAGCGTGCCAAGGTTTAGAGTTCCTATAGACTGGCTGGGCATGTACACTCGCCACTAAAGACAAGCTCGACTCATGGTTCGGTAACTATCTATGTGGTTATGTGTTTAACTGCTTAAATAGAATATAAATGCTCTACCTGCATGCATGAGGTACATTAATAAGGCTGGGCCTTGACTGTTGCATTATAAGAAAGAACGTGCTTATTAGCACTGATATTGCTAGAACATGCTTATTAGTATTATTAATTGTTGAATTATTAACTGATAAATGCTAAATGCTAAATGTTAAATGCTATGATTATGAATCAACATGTTTATTGATATGATTGTGGAACATGGATGAATATCTGTTTGATCTTGGATCGTGGGGCGGCAAGAGGTTTAGTTACCACTACCTAACTGGGCGTATTGATTATTGCAGCAAGGTTTAAGTTGTAAGTATGATTCCAAGGCAGACAGATTCATCAGCTGGCCAGGATGATTAGGGCTGGAATGACAGACATGGTTCGGAGAATCACCAGAGTCAAATTCCACAGCCAGCACCTGAAAACTGGCAGCAGTTACTTGTTGATTTACAAGCCAGAGTAATGAGGCAGGAAGAAGAAATCTGCCTCCTGAGACAACAACAGTTTCCTGCAGGGAACATTCTACCAGAGGCAACACCTATAGTGGTGCCAAAATTTGAGAAGTTTCCAAAAGCTGGAAGTAAATGGGAACCTCTTTATGAAAGGTTCAGAAAACATCACCCTCTAGTTTTTTAGGGTAGTGCAGATCTAGATAGGGCAGAGCAGTGAATGAGCATGGTTACCACCATCCTTGACTTTATGAGGGTGTCTGGTAATGAAAGGGTGGCTTGTACCACGTATATGTTTCGGGGGGATGCCCAAATTTGGTGGGATATCCCAGACTAGAAATGTAAATGCCTTGAGTTAGGAAGAGTTTCAGACTCTGTTTAATGAAAAGTATTATAATGATGCCATCAGTGCTGCAAAAGCTGAAGAGTTCAGTAGATTACTTCAGGGGAGTCTATCAATGACTGAATATGCTCTAAAATTTGATAGATTAGAAAATTTTGCCATGGAATTGGTGCCACTGATGGGACCAGAAGGGAGAGGTTTCTCTTGGGGATACAACCTAGAATAGCACGTGATGTTCATATTACCAATGTGGCTAGAGTTACTACTTATGCACAAGTAGTTGAGAAGGCGCTCACAGCTGAGAGCACAGAGAACAAGATTTGGCAGGATAATGCAGCCAGAAGAGAGTCTAGGAAGGTAGGACCTCCATTTGTGGGTTCAGGTAGGGGCAGAGGCCTCAGTGATCAAAAGAGGAAGGCTCCTGACACCTTCCCAACTCCAGGCCTTGACAAGCGACTGCGTGGTATTTCAGTTGGCTGCCAAGGTGGCAGTGAGGCCTAGAAGACTTATCCTGAGTGCCCTAGGTGCAAGAGGCACCATATGGGGGAGTGTAAGGAAAATGCTTGCTACTTATGTGGGGCAGTGTGACATTTCAAGAAAGATTGCCCAAAATCAAGAAAGGAAGAACCTAGAAAGGCGGACAGCTCGGCCCCAGCTCGAGTGTTCGCATTGACTCAAGCAGAAGCTGAGGCTTCATCCTCAGTAGTTACATGTCAACTTCTTAGTGTTGGAATGCCTTATACTGTTTTGATTGATTTTGGTGCTACACATTCTTTTGTTGTTAGTAGGATTATTGAAAGATTGTGTAGACCATGTGATTATTATGCTATGGGATTCAGGACCTTATTACCCACTGGGGAGTTAAAAGTATCCAGAAGATGGGCCAGATCTTTGCCAGTGACAGTGGAGGGCAGAGAGTTGTCACTGGATTTGATAGAGTTAGTTATGACTGGCTTTGACATGATTCTGGGTATGGATTGGTTAGTGAAGTATGGGGCAACCATAGATTGCATAAAGAAGATGCTCACCTTTGAGCCTGAAGGTGAGGATCCTTTTGTGTTTGTTGGCACTGTGCATGGACCTCGTATACCTATGATATCTATGCTGAGGGCTAGAGATCTATTGCAAGGAGGTTGCATAGGATTCTTAGCCAGTGTGGTGGATACCACTCATGCCATGCCAGTGGGACCAGAAGAGACCAGATTAGTCTGTGAGTTTCTGGATGTGTTTCCAGAAGATTTACCAGGGTGCCACCACACAGAGAGATTGAATTTGTGATAGAATTAGCACCAGGGATGGAGCTAGTGTCTAGAGCACCTTACAGAATGGCCCCAACAGAATTAAAAGAATTGAAAGTATAGATGCAGGAGCTGTTAGATTTGGGTTTTATTAGACCTAGTTTCTCACCATGGGGGTGCACCGGTTTTGTTTGTGAAGAAGAAGGATGGTTCTCTGAGGATGTGCATTGATTACAGAGAACTGAACAAATTAACAATTAAGAACAAGTATCCTTTGCCAAGGATAGATGATTTGTTTGATCAGTTGCAAGCAAAAAGGGTATTCTAGATAGACCTTCGATCTGGTAATCATCAGCTGAGGGTTAAGGAGGGAGATGTACCAAAGATTGCTTTTTGCACTAGATATGGGCATTATGAGTTCTTAATTATGTCCTTTGGATTGACTAATGCCCCAACTACTTTTATGGACTTAATGAATAGAGTGTTCAAGGATTATTTAGACCAGTTTGTGATCGTCTTCATCGATGATATTTTGGTTTATTCTCAGTCTGATTCAGAACATGAGTAGCATCTAAGGTTGGTTCTATAGAGACCAAGGAAACACAAATTTTTTGCAAAATTCAAGAAGTGTGAGTTTTGGTTATCTCAGGTAACTTTCCTTGGGCACATTGTTAGTAAGGAGGGGATTAAAGTGGATCCAGCCAAGATTGAGGCGGTCAGAGTTTGGCCAAGGCCAAAGAATGCTTCAGAAGTTAGGAGTTTCCTTGGATTGGCAGGTTATTGCAGATGTTACGTGGAATGGTTCTCAAAGATTGCCACTGCATTAACTGAGCTGACATGTAAGAATCAGAAGTTTGTGTGGTCGAACAGGTGTGAGAACAGCTTCCAGGAATTGAAGCAGAGATTCATTACAGCTCCGGTTCTGAGTCTTCCAACAGATCAGGAGAAGTTTGTGATATACTGTGATGCTTCACATCAGGGTTTGGGTTGGGTTCTGATGCAGTCAGGAAATGTGATTGCTTATGCCTCACGCCAATTGAAAGAGTATGAACAGAGATATCCCACTCATGATTTAGAGTTGGCGGTTGTGGTCTTTCCATTAAAGTTACGGAAACATTACCTTTATGGGGAGAAGTGTGAGATTTATATTGACCACAAGAGCCTAAAGTACTTCTTCACACAGAAAGATCTGAACATGAGACAATTGCATTGGTTGGAGTTAGTAAAAGATTATGATTGTGAAATCTTGTATCATCCAGGAAAGACCAACATGGTGGCAGATGCTTTAAGCCGGAAGGGTCCAAGATAGATTTTCAGTGCAAGGCTGATATCCAGAGAATTAGCAGAGGATATGACCAGAGTTGGCATAGAGTTGCTGGTGGGCCAGTTGGCCAACATTACGCTATAGTCTACACTATTGGAGAGAATAAAGGAAGGTCAGTTGGGTGATTCACAGCTGACCAAGATCAGAGAGGATGTTTTAGCTAGAGTGTCCATAGATTATGCAGTGTCAGATATGGGCTTGTTAAGATACAAGGGACGGATATGTGTTTTGTTAGACACTACTTTGAGACAGGAGATTTTAGATGAATCTCATACTACTCCTTACTCTTTGCATCCAGGCACCACAAAGATGTATCAGGATGTGAGATCATTGTATTGGTGCCCTGGGATGAAGAGGGATGTAGTAGAATATGTGGCTAAGTGTTTGACATGTCAACAGGTCAAGGTTGAGCATCAGAGACCAGCAAGACTATTACAGCCTCTAGGCATCCCAGAGTGGAAATGGGAGGACATCACGATGGATTTCGTGGTGGGGTTACCCAGGACTGTGGGTCAACATGATTCAATATGGGTTATTGTTGATCAATATACCAAGTTAACTCACTTCTTACCAGTGAAGACTACTTATACAGTTGACCAGTACACAAATCTCTATGTGAGAGAGATTTTTCACCTTCATGGGGCACCGAGGTCGATCGTGCAGATCGGGACCCCGCATTCACTTCCAAGTTCTGGGGAAGCTTACAAAGGGCCATGGGTACACAGTTGAAGTTCAGTACAACTTATCATCCTCAGACAGATGGATAATCTGAGAGGAAGATTTAGATATTAGAAGATATGCAGCGAGCATGTGTGCTGGACTTTGGTGGGTCCTGGAGTAAGTATCTACCTTTGATAGAGTTTTCCTACAACAACAACTATTAGTCAACCATTGGGGTGGCTCCTTATGAGATGCTGTGTGGTAGGAAATGCAGATCTCCCATTCATTGGGATGAGACAGGAGAAATGAGATACTTGGGTCCTACGGCAGTTCAAAGGACCAATCACGCCATTGAGAATATTAGAGCTAGGATGCTTTCTTCTTAAAGTAGACAAAAAAGTTATGCAGATCCCAAATGTAGGAAGGTAAAGTTCCAAGTGGAGGACTATGTCTTCCTTAGAGTCTCGCCATGGAAAGGGGTGAGAAGGTTTGGGAAGAAGGGAAAGCTAAGCCCTAGATTTGTAGGTCCATTTGAGATCCTAGAGAGGAATGATCAGGTGGCCTACAGGTTGGCCTTACCACCGACATTGTCAGCCCTGCATAACGTATTTCATGTCTCAGCTCTTCAGAGATATGTATCAGATGTCATTCATGTATTGAGTTACAAGGATCTGGAGCTTGGGCAGATCTCTCCTATGAGGAACAACCAATCCATATACTACACAGAAAGGACAAGGTCCTCAGGAATAAAACTATACCTTTGGTTAAGGTATTATGGAGGAACAGCAAGGTCGAGGAAGCGACCTGGGAGCTGGAGTCAGATATGTAGAGTCAATATCCCGAGCTGTTCAGGTAAATTTTGAGGATGAAATTTTTGTAAGGAGTGGATAGTTGTAACGACCCAAATTCCCTAATGTGGCTTAATGCCTGGATTAGGGGGTCAGGAGGGCCATAATTGATTTAATATGCAATTATGTGATTATATGCATGACTATGTTAGTTATATTATTATATGATGATAATTGCAAACATGTGGGCCCACTTCTTATTAGAGGGGAATTTTCCTAATTTTGGCCCGTTGAGGGCATACCTGTATATTTATATGCATGTTGGTGATTTATGGGTGAGACCACATTGTTATGTGGATATATTTGAGCTATTCAGCATGAGATGATCCTAGGATGCAAGTTAGCGATTTTGTCATAATGGGGTCAGTTATTGGGATATTGGGTAATGAGAATGATTATTTGATGATATATTGGGAGTTAGTGAGATCAAGAGGAAATTATGGGAATTTTGACTATTTTACCCCCGATGGCATTTTTGGGATCCCGAGCATTAGGATATACTTGAGGTTACTTAAGCTTGAAGCAACCTGTCAGAAGGAAAATACGTTCAAACACTTTTTCTCTTTCTCCCGTTATCCATTTTTACTGTTCGTCGCATTTTCGAAGGAAACTTAAGTTTTAGGACTCAGATTCTAGCGATGATCAAGTTATAGAAATTCTAAGGAAGATTAGAAGCTTTTTAATCAGAAGATTTTGCTAGAAACGACTAAATCAGAGGTAATCTAAGCTTTAAGTTTTGAGATTTTGAGTTTCTAAGCTTTGAATTGGATTTTATGTGTGATAATTTTTTGAGTTGTTTGAGCCTCAGGTTTTGATGGTTTTGGATCATTGGGATGCTTGGGAACTTTGATTTTTGGATTTGGAGATGTTTGGATAGGTTTTTGGAAGGTTTTTAAATAAAGAAAATGAAGGTTATTGGCTGGTTCGTGGTTGGGCAGCGACCCTATTCTTGGGCGCTGCGGCCCAGGTTTGATGAAGAAGGTGAAGTTGGCTGATGGGAAGTTATGGTCGCGGCGCAAGGTGGTGCGCCGCGGCGCTAGGCATAGGTAGAGATGGGTTCGACCTCTGTTTGGAGGCGGGCCGCGACGCTTAAGGGCATTTTTGGCCAGAATTGTGTTTTAATCATTGGAACTCAAACCTAAGGCCTCATGATCGTTCCTACTACCCGGTTTAGTAGGATTCGACGTCCCGGAGGATAGGTCTTGGTTTGGGAACCTTTTATTACTCATTTGATTAATGGGAGTTTATATTTGGTTATGATTAGGTGACCACTAAGGGACTTAAGGACCGATCGTTCTCAAGGGTCGTTCTTTTATTGTTTCACGCTTGAACCAGAGGTGAGAATACTGCACCCAGTATGTGACATACATGGTTATTGATGAGGCATGTTGAGTGCTCTATTTGTAAATATGGATTTCATATTAAATGCTTAGTAGTCTTGCTTATTTGTGAATGGTACTGACTTATTAGTCAGAAACGACAATGGTGTCGGTATTGATTGTGAAGCTGTGACTTATTAGTATAGTTCGGCAGTAGTACTGAGCAATGGTCGTATGGAATTGACCTATAAGTTAAGAACAGTATTAGCGTGTTAACGTAAGCCAAAAAGATTAGATCTAATCGACATAAGCATTATCAACATAAGCCTGAAATGCTTGACCGACCTCAAGTTCGATGAAAACAAAAGCGCTTGTCTAGTCTAAAGGCTAGTTACTTAGAGTTAGAGCCAAAAGGCTCAGGTGACCATAATGTCACATGGCTTAGGATGCGGAGCCCAAGTTCATGACTCATTAGTCACTTATCTGATTGGGCAGCAAGCCCCATCATGATCACTACAAGAAAATGGGGTCTTTACCTACCAATTGTAAGTGTAGGTAAAGCTAGCCTAATGGTAGGTAATATGGTTTACCTACCAATATTGAATTGGTAGAGATTGGTAGGTAAAAGTTAGTGGGGAAAAAGTCTTTACCTACACTTATTAACATTGGTAGGTAAAAGAATCAGTGGACCCCACTAAGTTATAAATCAATTGATGAGTCATCAGATAACGTGTGTTGATGACATGGCATCCTACGTGTATGCTGACATGGTTTTTGTAGTTTTACATGTCTGATGACGTGGCATCATATGTGGCATCCTGCATGGCATCCTACGTGGCATTCTGTGTGGCATCATATGTGGCATCCTACGTGGTATCATTTTATTAGCCCACATAGCATTATTTTATTGGTTTGTTACACAATTTATATTTTGTTCAAATTTAATGGTTATGTGTAGGTAAAAGATAATAACCGTTATTTGTAAATGTTCTATATTAGAAATAAACTAGAAAAAAAAACCATTCAATAATAAAATGTTTAATGCTAAAATTCTTTATAATGTTCAATACTAAAATAAGTCATAAAGTTATCATTTTAAGGTTACCCCTACCAAATTGAAATAAACACAACAACTGATTGGGTATCATAGTCAAAGAAAGATAGAAATTTCAACAAAGAGGTCATCTACAGCCTGATATGCTAGCAATGCTTAGTAGACTAAATGCACGGCTCTGGAACTGCTCAGATAGAATCTCCTTCCCGCCTACTTTTGGAGGAGGATCAGCAATAGTTGGTATCACAAGAATTCCTTCGTCCTAAACAGATGTCAAGTACCAAAGTTAGCAAGATTCTAATATGTACAAAAATATAGACAAATTAAGAAAGTACTGACGAAAACAGAACCACGTGCTAAATAAAAAATCTCAATCCATTCTTGACAATCCCACATCAACTTTTAACAAAAAAAACTGGTATACAGACATCATAAACTATTAGACTCTGACTATTAACACTACAGAAACAATAGTAACGAGTCATTCTTAAAGAATGGGAAAAATAATTCCTCCTTGAATAATCAAGGACTTCAAAGTATACGCAAGTAATTTTCATATACACTATCATTAGATTATATAGATGGTTCAATTCAAAGATGATAAAAGAAAATACTAAAGAAAACTGACTGCGTTCATACAGGTTTCTACCATACTATGGACCTGTCTTATTAAAAGCGAATGTAACCAAACAGAAAGATCTCATAGTAAATATGACCAGGCCAGAGCAATTAAGAATAAGCATTGGAAGCATTAGCAGTTGCCCTGTTAATTCATGTAAGAGGTGGCAAGCCCTGTTCTGACATGGTCATATGGAAAGACACAATGTGGCAGAAACCACCAAACTAGAAGCAATATACTAAGGTTATTCGGTGACTTTTATATAAGAATAAAAGTATCTCATGAATTATAAGTTCAACAAGTACAATGTAGCAAAAAGACAAATGTTTCTTTGCTGCAAGTTGAATGAAAATAATTAAATTTCAAAATTCTTCAATAAAGAACTATTACCTTCGATAAAGCGTTGAGAGCTAAACGCATCTCGCTCCTAATTGCTTTACAATTTTCAACATCAATACCAGTTGTATCAGGCGTTTCCTGAAAAATTGATGAGATAGTAGGATCCAAAACAGGCTTCGCCAAGTTGATCCACTCCTCGTGATTATTTCTAAACTCGTGTCTGTATAAGGGTGTGCAAAGCAAAATTTGATTGATCATTGCTCAGATAAGATCAAACTTAAAAAACAAATAACAAGAAATAAATATTTATTATGATTTCATTTCATAAAACTGTATAAACATCAAGCTTGAAATTGAATATAATATAAAGACAAAAGAAAAATGTATACCTTCCATTCATTAAACAACAATGTTAAAAAATTATCAATAGTAGGATTGCCAAGTGGATATAAACAGAAAAAATGGAATAAAGTAACAACAGGGGCAAGTAGTCAACATTAACAAAGCAGACCAAAGAACCAAATATTGGCAAGCAACCGTGTTCTAGAATAAAAATTAAACTGTTTATGCTTTAGCCATATTGCCTTAGCTGTTCTTCTTCAATTGTAAGATCCATTATTAATAAAATAGTTTTCCTTTCTTCTCCCTATAATACAAAAACAAAAAAGAAAAACTAAATCATGTTTTATTAAGACTAATTAAGAGAAACTTTAAGAAAGAGAAAGCAGGGTCTGCCAAGAGGACAACTAAGAAATAAGATTGCAAAACAAGATTGCCATCAGTCAAAAGCACGTAAAACATATATTAACACTTCCAGATAAAATATATTTTTAGAAAGGTGTTGAAAATAAAAATGAAAATCATAATATTAAGGGAATCAATGTGAATGGAAATAAAATAATATTAGTAGTAAAAATAGTAACAATAATGAAAGAGCTGATTATGGTACTATGATAATGGTGAAAATATGGCACCCAAAAGAAATCAATGTCATAATGATGCTAATACACAAAGAAAAAGAACCTACTTCCAAAAATCTTCTCCGTGGATTTAATAACAACTTGAACAATCCTTTCAGTGGGAATCTTTCCAAGTTGAAAGCAATCATCAGCTATAATTACTTGTCTAGGATTGCGTGGAGGCGCATAAGGAAGTTGCAACAACACATGCCCAACACGTCGAAGAATAGTATGATCCTTGGCAAACCATCCTGCAGAGAAGATTTTACATGGTGAACATAATCGATGACTGATAGCATATTTAAAGACTAAAATCAATGAAAAATTAATATAACAGAGTAAACATTTTTAATCAACATAAAGAAAGAGCACAAAAAAAAGGCAGTTATTGCTATGATAATGATCTCAAGAGTATCAGAGAACAGAAACTAGGACATGCAACACATCCCAGGGTGCAAATTGATGCACTTGCAGTATTATAAGCCATTGGATAATCTTTTTTTATGGAAACATTGTGTATGTATTTGAAAAAACAAATCATGTATAATACATACCAACAGTATCAAGTCTCGATGAGATAGGTACAATTCCCATCTGAGAAACAGCTCCATGGGAGGGTCGGAATCCTAAAACACCACAAAATCCAGCAGGTACTCTGACATCCCCAACAGTATCAATACCTGGACCATCATATTAGTATTAGTAAGAAATACAATTTTTTAGACACTAGCTACATACAATTAATACAAGAATAATCAGCTTATATTAATTGAGGACTTTAGTCAAAAAACCCAGAGAGCAGCTTTAATAATTCCAATATTGTTATTATATATATACAAATTCGAAACTTAACAAAATTTACCAAGCTGAGGCAGACCACTGGGATAAATTAATTAGCTGCAGTAAGATTATGTAAAAGAAGAAGGATAAAAAAAACTCACCCAAAGAAAAATCAACAAGTTTAGCAGCTACAGCAACAGAAGCTCCACTAGAAGATCCACCTGGTACTCTTTCAGGCACAGCGGGATTTGTGGGGGCACCATAATGCTTATTCTCCCCACTTATACTGCCAATATAAGAAAGCATTGTTCAACTTTTGGCTTGAATATGAGAATCAGTAAATAAATATATAAATGTAAAGAAGCACAAACTAGATTATACATGATCTCTTTGAACCAAAAATCATATTTCTTTCCTCAATTGTGCACAAACATGTATGTTAATAGTTTAAATCAATACTGGAACAACAGTAAGAAATGTTGCATTCAGTCAATAAGAGGGCAAAAAAAAAAGGTTCAAATGCTTCCTCATATTAAGCTTAAAATACATATCCATAGGCTAATTCATCTACCACAGTTTTACCAATGCAAGTGGCTCCTCCTTCAACAAGAGTAGAAACCACAGGGCATGTTCCAGAAGCTGCTCATGTGTCCTCGCCCAGTCTGGATGACCAAACCCAGTCACTTGTCCATCGATGTCAAATCTATCAATTGTAAATGAAGAAATCTTCACTCAGAAGCATAACAAATATTCCCATACAAAAACATAACCTTTATATATTTAACTCAATATACACTCACAAACATTTGCAAAAACAATTGAGCAGAAGATAATGCACAACTAACAAGAACTATCCTTTTAAATATCCCCAATAAAAATTTTAAATACCAAGAAAGTTAAAACCATGTCATATCATTAAATTTAATCTTTCTCGGAATCCCATTCAACTTTCTCACACTGTAATAATTTTTCTCTATCATTCTCAGCATTAAGACATTTAAGATTTTATTATCTGGGTTCTAACACAATTCAGTTTACTCCAAATGCAAACACAGAGAACTATTATATAATAAGATCTCCATAATGAAATTATAAAAAACCTTTTGTAACCTGAGAAAATAGTGTAAATTGGTCTACAAAAAGTCAAAACCTTTTCTTCTCATCACATCGATCCCCATCCCCACCATTGAGCCCGCATCTGAGACGAGGAAGACCACGAGCCCAGACCCACGCCTCTCCCCCGTCACCGTCGTAGCCTTGCCGTAAATTGATCGGACTAATAGCATAGGATCCTCTCTTTGTGAGAGAAAACAAAGTGAGAAAGAGAACCATTTAAGATAAAACATTACAAACCCATAGGCCAAAATAAAATTAGAAAACATGTATTACTACCTAACTAATCACAGATCGTCAAACAAGAGGCTCGGGTAGTTGGAATCTCACTGGAAAATGCAAGAGGCGGACGGCTTCGGACCGTTGGTTGACAGCCCTGGGCAGCACGTATGGTGGTCAGCTCGTGGGGGTCGAAGTTTAGAGGGCCGGCGGTTCGATTGGGCTGGCGCGTGTACGGCTCCGACGATGGGACGATGGCCGTTCGGGCCTGGCAGAGGCAACACAGTGAGAGAGAGAATGAGGCTTCGGGGAAGATAGAGGAAAAGAGGGAGAGAGAAATGATGTTTCAGATTTTTTTTTATTTTAAAATTTTCTTATTTATTTAATTGAATAAAACTAATATCTAATAGGCCAGATGGCAGACACATATTATAACAAATTTAACACATCATCAATATTATAACACATCAGCTTACACATAAGCATTTATAAAAATATAAAATAAAAAGTAACCAAAAATGGGAGGAAAAATTGAGCGGGAATTGTAAAAATTTTCCCTCAAAAATAAATGTAGGCAAAGTCTCCATATTAGTAGGTAATATTGGTAGGAAATAACATTTCTGAATTAATATACTAATGACAAATAATTACTTACCAATATTCGCTACCAATAAATATTAGTGGGCAAAAGATATTTTTACCTACCAATATATATATGTAGGTAAGAAATTGGTAGGTAAATGTCAGCTTATTTACTCCACATAAGCTTCCAAAAAGCATTTATAATACTAAAATAATATAATGAAAATAAAAAACGGGGGGAAAATTGAGCGGGAATGGTTAAAAAAATTCCCTCCATAATATACGTAGGTAAAGATCATTACCTACTGATATTATTGGTAGGTAAAGCTCTGTTTAGAAATATAATATAATGGACTAGCATTTACCTACTAATATTATCTACCAATAAATATTGGTAGGCAAAACATTACTTTCCCTACCAATATATATTGGTAGGTAAAATATTGGTAGGTAAAGATCAGATTTCTTGTAGTGGATTACCATAATCATTATTGATATTCACTTATCTAATTGGGCTGCAAGCCCTAGTATAATTATTAGAATCATTTATTGATGTTTTATACATGCAATAATAAGTTTTCTTGTTCAGCCTTGGCTCACGGGTGCTATGTAGTGCAGGTAAAGGGAAAGAAAAGCTTACTCAACCTTGAGTGGAGAGCTTAGGTGGCGATGTGTACATATGCGGCCGCTTGACCACCACGACCAAGGTGTTTCTCAGGGGAACTAGGGGTTAACCCTATATTTTGTCGCTTAGATTGGCAGGTTGTAATTTTTATACTGTAATGACCATTTTGGATTGTAAATAACTTGTAAACGTTTTTATGGGCCCATGTACAGTTTAATGTTTTAAATGAATTATATTCATTCCTTTTGACCAAAAATTTTACCCTAGCCTATTAATGACACCTAGATGCACGTTTATAACCTAATGACTTGTTTAGCGAGTTAAGCACTATTTAAAGTTCACAGTAACGGTTTTGGAGTAACCAGGGCATTATAGATCCTATCTTTACTTCCAAGTTTTGGGGAAGTTTATAAAAGTGATGAGTACATAGCTGAAGTTTAGTACATCTGATCATCTTCAGACTGATGGGAAGTTAGATAGGATTATCCAAATATTGGAGGACATGCTGAGAGCATGTATATTGGACTTTGAATGGTCATGGAATGAATATTTGCCTCTAATAGAATTTTTTTTTCCTATGATGATAGCTACCAATTGTCTATTAGAGTGGCACCTTATGAGATGTTGTATGGTAGGAAGTGTAGATCGCCCATTCACTATAATAAGATGGGTGAGATGAAATATAGGGGTCCTGAGGTAGTTTAGTGGACCACTGAGTCTATTGAAAAGATTAGAGCTTGGATGCTCGCTTTTCAAAGTAGACAGAAAATTTATGTTGATCTGAAACGCAGGAACGTGGAGTTCCAAGTGGGAGACTATGTCTTCCTTAGAATTTTCACTATGGAAATAGGGTAAGAAATTTGGGAAAAAAGGCAAGTTAAGCCCTAGATTTATGAGACCGTTTGAAATCCTGGAGAGGTTCGGTCAGGTGGCCTATAGATTGGCCTTACCTTTGGCCTTGTCGGCCGTATATAATGTATTTCATATGTCTATGTTGAGGAAACATGTATTAGATGAGATTCATGTGTTGAGTTATGAAGATCTAGAACTAGAGGCAGAATTATCCTATGAGGAGCAGCCAGTTCATATTTTAAACAAAAGGACAAGGTCCCGAGGAACAAAACCATACCTTAAGTTAAGTTATTATAGAGGAACAACCAGGCCAGGGAATAACCTGGGAACTGGAATCAGATATGCGGGATCTACATCTCGAGCTGTTCAGATAAAATTTTGAGGACGAAATTCCTGTAAGGAGGGGATAATTGTAATGTCCCAAATTACCTAATAAGGCTTAGGGCCTTGATTAGGGGGGCAGGATGGCAAATTATGGAAATTATGTGATCATGTGGTAATATGCATGATTATGTGAGTTGTATTATTATATGGCTGTATTTGCATGCATGTGGTGTAATGTCCCAAATTTCCTAATAAAACTTAGGGCCTTGATTAGGGGGCCAAGATGGCTAATTTGGAATTATATGATCATGTGATATTTATGTGTATCATTATGTGATTATGTGAGTTATATCATAATATGACTTGATATGCATGTTTATGTCTATTAAATATGCATGTGGACCCATTTCTGTTTAATTGGGCCATTTTCATAATTTGACCCGTTTTGGGTATATTTGGCATATATGTGGTATGTGTGTGGTGCTCCATTATTATTTGGTTATATTTGAGATATTTGGCATGAGACGATCCTAGCGAGCAAAGTAGCAGTTTAGTCATAACAGGTTCAAATACCGAGCTTGGGGTGAGCCTAGGGGTAATTTGTTAATTTAGTACATTACCTAGATCGGGTAATGGGGAAATTATTTGGTAATTATTTGAGGATATTGGAATTAACGGGAATTGTGAAATGTTAAATATGATTAACAGGATAAGTGGAAAATGACAAATTTACCCTTAAGGGCTTAAGAGGGCAAGACTTAGGCTAAGGGGCAATATGGTCTTTTGGTGCCAAAAGTAGTGGCTTAGGTTTGGTTACTTCAGCTGGAGGAAACCTTAAAACAGAGCATCACCTCAAGCAGCTCATTTCTCCCTCTCCCTCTCCCTCTCTCTTTTCTTTGGAAGTTTTGATAGAAAGCTTGAGTTTTTGAAGGATTTGAGCTAGGAACTTGTTAGGGTGAAGCTAGGAGGCCATTATAACTATTAAGGTAATGATTTTAACCTTTGATTTCCTTAGTTTTTGAGTTTTCCTGGTGGTGTTCTTGAGCTTCAAAACTCAAGTTGTGATTTTGAGTTTTAATGGTGTTTTGATTGTGTTTGGACTTGGGTTTTGATGAGGTTGAGGTATTGATGAGGTTTTCGGGTTAAATTATAAGTTTGGATGGTGTTTAGGTTGGTTTTGAAGTTTGGAATTTAGGGGAAAACGCAAGGGAGAAAACCAAAAATTTCTGGTCTGTCGAACTGGCACCCCAACTCTAGGCAGGGAAGAGCTCAGGTGCTCTCTAACTTGGGGCAGCGCCCCAGCGCTACCCATGAGGGCCCCAGCACTATGTCTGTTTCAGCAAGACCCATTTTTAGGGCTTGGGAGGATTTTAGGGGCTTAGGGGATGGTTCCACCACCCCGTTGGGTGGATTGGAAGTCCCGAGAGCACGGGAATGGTCCCAGAGTTTGTTTTTAAGGATTGAATCTTATGAGGTTATTATTTTATGGTTATGATTAGGTTAACGCTAAGGGCGTAAGGTGAGGATCGTTCTCAAGGGTTGTTCTTAACTTATTTTATGCTCGAGCCTGAGGTAAGAAAACTGCACCCAATATGTGATGCATGTGATGCATAAGATACATGTGATTAGGGCATGACATGATTGTTGAATATGAGATTGATCAGAGCATGAGTCTCTGTAAATGTGCATGATCATAATTATGCTAGCGAATGATGAGTAAGCATGTTGAATGCCATATATTTGGATATTTGACATATGGTATATGCCTGGGTTCATTGTTTACTTGTGAGTGGTACTGACTCATTAGTCAGAAATGGCACGAGTTGTATGGAATTGACATATGAGTCAAGAGCGGCATAAGCGTATTGAATGCAGAGCCGAAATGATTAGATCTAATCAACATAAACATTAAATGCTTCATCGAACCCAATTTCGATGAAAACTAAAAGCGCTTGTCTAGTCTAAAGGCTAGTTACTTAGAGCCAAGGCCAAAAGGCTTAGGTGACTGTAACGTCACATGGCTTAAGGTACAGAGCCCAAGTGCATGACTCATTAGTCACTTATCTGATTAAGGTGTAGAACCCAAGTGCGTGACTCATTAGTCACTTATCTGATTAGGGTGCGGAGCCCAAGTGCGTGACTCATTAGTCACTTATCTGATTAGGGTGCGGAGCCCAAGTGCGTGACTCATTAGTCACTTATCTGATTAGGGTGGAGAGCCCAAGTGTGTGACTCATTAGTCACCTATTCAAAGATGGACTCAATAGTCATCTATACCGAGCACGGAGCTCCGTAATCATTTAATTGGACTTGCTTGCATGCATGAATAAGGCTATTATTACTAGGCATGCCTATTATGATTCAGTGACATGTTATTACCTATAAATGAGCATATTGAGTTTTCTTGCTGAGCCTCGACTCACGGGTGCTATGTGGTGCAGGTAAAGGCAAAAGAAAGCTGGACCATCCTTGAGTTGGAGAGCTTAGGTGACGATGTGTACATATGCGGCTGTTCGACCACCATGACTGAGGGTTTAAAAAGGAACTAGGGTTAAACCCTATTTTGCTGCTTAGGTCGGCTGGTTGTAAATATTTTATTGTAATTAACCTTTAAAATATATTTTGGGATCCCAATGTATACAGTAAACGTTTTAGTGAAATGTTGTATCTTTAACCAAAATTTTTAACCTTAAACCGTTAATCACATTTAGTTACACGATTATAGCCAAATGACTTGGTTAGTGAGTTTAGCATTATTTAAAATGCACAATGTAACGATCCGTGGGTAGTAGGGCGTTACAACTTGGCATCAGAGCTAGGTTAAGGGTTCCTATAGACATGCTAGGCATGTACACTCGTCACTAAAGGCAAGCTTCACTCAGGGTATGGTAACTATTTATGTGGTTATATGCTTAACTGCTTAAATAGAATGTAAATGCTTTACCTGCATATTGTACTAGGTAGGATGAGATTCTGATAGAGCCTGGCTCTTGACTATTGATATGATTATGTGATTACCTGCTTAGTGAATGTATAAATGTGTTATTTGCATGCTGGAGTTGGAAGCATGGTATGTGTTATCCTTGTTTCTTCTGGCTTGTACGGATCCTCGCTCTAAGCCCATGGACCGCTTTCCTGGGGGTTAAGGCCCAGACCAGGCCCATTAGGCAAAGGGAAAATGGATAGTGGCTGCCCAAGTCTAGGCAAGGCCCAGAGAGGCATCCGGGAGAGTGAGCCAAGAGTATCGTCAGGGGGGTTGTATAGACCCTGGACCGTATGCCGGGATGTCCCTTGATGTACGGTAACGAAAGTCGCGGGCTCCCAAATCTGAGATTTGGCCAGGACCTCCATGGATAGACTCGGGTCCTGGTAAGTGAACTGAAACCCTAGTAAATGGAGGGGGACTCTGGTAAACGGATCTGGATTGGTTGGCCGAGTTTGGCGTGCTAAAGTGTCCCCGATGCTGACATCGTCCCATGAAGCATGGGGGTTGTCCCCATGGTTGACCTGCAGAGGAGGCTACCTCGGAATTGTGCGCTATTGGTTCAGAACTGTGCCGCCACTACTCTAACCGATCTTGTCCCCCAAATCTTCCTCGTAGCCCATAACACCCAAACTAAAACACCAGTTTGTCACATGTCTTAGAATAAGATCTTGTTTGGACGGGCCCAATGGGCTTTAATTAAATGTATGTTTCATATTTCGATCCTTTGTATTGGGCTCACATCAGAGGAGCCAATGGTATTTATACCCTTATTGGGCCGGACTAGCCAAGTGCACTCATGTGCCTATAAATACGAATAGTGATGCACTAGGGAGGGGATTCGAGATTTCGATTATAAGCAGTTACTCAGCTAAAACTACTAGAAAACTCCATTGTCAAAAGCTCTCTAAGCTCTAATACAACCGTCTCGTGGACTAGGGCTCATTAATGCCCCAACCATGTAAAAAACCTTGTTTACCTCTCTTAAATCCTTTCTTTTAAGTTCTCTAATCTTTTATAATCCTAGTTTCCAAAAAACTTGGTAAACATTTTGGTGCTTTCATTGAGAGTCTTCATTCATTGTTGGCCAGAAGTACCCTTGCCTTAGGATCTTTTTTGATAAGCTTTGCCCCCCAGCGTGGTCCCCACAAAAGCCTTCGTGCACCTCTTTCATCAATTCTTTGGCCTTCTTTTTCGAAATACATCTGAGGAGTGGCATTGAGTATCCTCTTCGATACAAGATTCCATCGACCAGGATATACCTAGCGACCTGCCACTAAAGGGTCCTGGCTTTGTTTTTGTCCGTCGGTAACACGCCTTGCGTCAGATACTCTATGTAAGGTGCCATCATGTATCTGCCACCTGGATCACCAAAGTAGTCTATTTTGCTTGGATGCTTGGCACAGACAGCCGTTCAACTGGCACTATGTTTAGAATACCAGCATCCTTCGCACTTGCTAATTTGGCCAAAGCATCAGCGTTTGAATTCTGGTCGCGAGGGACTTGCTGAAGGGTGTACTTGTCAAACTGCGCTAATAAATCTTTCGTTTTGTTCAAGTAAGCGACCATCTTTAAACCTCAGGCCTGGTACTCTCCCATGATCTGATTTACTACCAGCTGCGAGTCACTGTAAATGTCAAGTGCCTTTATGTTCATGTCTCTGGCCAATCGTAATCCAGCGAGCAGTGCTTCATACTTGGCCTAGTTGTTAGAAGCAGTGGAGTCAAATCTGATTGCGCACTGAATTTGATGCCCTTTAGGCGTTATCAAAATCACACCTGCTCCTACGTGATGTTCATTAGAGAAGTCGTCCGTGAACAACTTCCTTGAGGGAGTTTGGTTTTGAGGCTCAGGTTCTTCTGGATGCTCGCTATCTGGAAGCCCAGTGAACTCTGCAATATAGTCATCCAGGGCTTGCCCTTTTATTGCTGCTCGTGGCAAGTAAGAGATATCGAACTGCTCAAGTTCGACCGCCCATTTCAATAATCTGCCTGTGGCTTCTGGCTTCTGCAGAACTTGCCGTAGAGGCTGATCGGTCAAAACCGTGATTGGGTGAGCTTGGAAGTATGGCCGCAACTTTCTGGAGGCTAAAATTAAGCAATAGGCTAATTTTTCAATAGGTGGATACCGCAACTCTGCTCCAATTAGCCTTTTGCTTACATAATAAACAACCTTCTGTACGCCTTCTTCTTCTCTTACTAAGACAGCACTAGCAGCTTCGTATTCTGTGATCGCCAAGTAGATGAACAAAGTTTCTTTATCAACTAGCTTTGATAGGACCGGTGGTTGCAACATGTGTGTCTTCAATGCTTGGAAAGCCTGCTCACACTCCTCTGTCCATTCGAATTTCTTGTTGCCTCTAAGTAGATTAAAAAATGGGACACATTTGTCCGTCGATTTGGAAATAAATCTACTTAGAGTAGTAATTCTTCTGGTCAAGCTTTGAACATCCTTGATCTTTGCTAGTGATTTCATATTGACCAAGGCTTTAATCTTCTCGGGGTCGGCCTCAATTCCTCTTACTATAAATCCCAAGAACTTCCCTGATCCTACTCCGAAGGAGCACTTGAGGGGATTCAGCTTCATCTGATATTTGTTCAAGATGTTGAAGCATTCTTGCAAATCCCCTATATGCCCTTCTGCCTTCTTCGACTTAACCAGCATGTCATTGACATAGACCTCCATGTTTGTGTCGATTAGCTCCTTAAACATGTGGTTGACCAGTCGCTGGTAAGTCGCACCAGCATTTTTCAAACCGAAGGGCATTACTTTGTAACAGTAAAGCCCTATGCCAGTCCGAAAGCTAGTGTGATCCTCATCAGGAGGATGCATACTAATTTGATTATACCCGGAGTATGCATCCATGAATGAGAGGATCTCATGTCCTGCAGTGGCGTTGACCAGTTGGTCGATCCTGGGGAGTGGAAAACAATCTTTTGGGCAGGCTTTATTAAGGTCTGTGAAATCCACGCATGTTCGCCATTTGCCATTCGACTTGGGAACTAGTACGGGATTAGAGACCCATGATGGATAAAATGCTACCCTGATGAATGCATTCTCCTTCAGCTTCTTGATTTCTTCTTTTAGGGCCTTTGATCTATCTTTGTCGAGCAGACTCCTTTTCTGTTGTACCGGTGGAAAACTTTTGTCTATGTTCACGACATGGTTGATGACTACAGGGTCTATTCTGACCATGTCTTTGTGTGACCAGGCAAAGACTTCCTGGTTTTCCTTCAAAAATTCCACCTGTGCTTGTTTTGTTGTTGTCTCTAAGTTTTTACCGAATTTCACAACCCTGGTCGGATTTTCTTCATCGAGTTAGACCTCTTCAAGGTCCTCGATGGGTCCTATCTCTTCCTCAAAATCCCCAAAGCAAGGATCTAAATCTCTGTCCTCACTTTGGGCAACGCCCTATTTGGTGACATCATCACCTGATTGGGCTTGTACATCAGTCGCCATTTGTAACTCTTTTCCGGCAACTTCCCTCGATACACCTTTCTTCGCCTTAGTTATGGAGGCATTGTAGCATTCCCTCACTTCCCGCTAATTTCCCAACACGCATCCTATCCCTGCGTCAGTTGGGAATTTCATGGCCAGGTGCCATATCGAGGTAACGGCTTGTAGGTCAACCCAAATCAGCCTCCCAATTACAGCATTATATTCCGAAGGACAATCAACTACCATGAAAGTAGTGAGTAATGTCCTGTTAGCAGGTGCAGTACCTACTATAACTAGAAGCCTAATCGACCCAATTGGGGCAAGCCCTTTGCCAGAAAAACCATAGATGGTTTGGTTGCATGGCTTCAAGTCCTTGATGAACAGCTTCATTCTCTCCAATGAAGACTTGTATAGGATGTCGACTGAGCTTCCTGTGTCAACCAACACCCTCTTTACCATCATGTTGGCAATCTGCATGTCAACGACCAGCGGATCAGAGTGTGGGAATCGTATGTGCTGGGCATCGTCCTCAGAGAAGGTTATCAATTCCTCCTCTGTTCGAGCCTTGTACGGTGCTCGATCCTCCACACTCATCATCTCGATGTCTTGGTCGTGGCGTAGGGTTCGAGCGTATCGTTCCCTTGCCTTCCCACTATCCCCTAGAAGGTGTGGGCCGCCGTAGATGGTAAGTAAAGTGCCTGCTACAGGAGTTGGCTGTAAGGGTGGCGAGCGCTGGCGTGCAGGCGCCTGCTCGTTGCCACCTTGAGCCTCTCGCTGAGACCCTCCTGCAACTCGCACATATCTCCTTAGATGTCCCTGTCTAATCAGGAACTCAATTTCATCCTGCAAATGGTTGCATTCATTAGTGTCATGCTCGTAGTCGTTGTGAAAACGACATAATTTTGTGGTATCTCTCTTGGAGATATCCTTCCTTATAGATGCAGGTCGCTTATAAGGAGTACTAGAGTTGGTCGCTTGATAGACCTTTGCTCGACTTTCGACAAGGGTCGTGTAGTTGGTGAATCTTGGCTCGTATCTATTGCCTTTGGGGCATTTATTCTCAGAAGCTGAGGGCTCATTGCTTGCCCGCTTTCCACCGCCATTTCCATTCCCGTTGCCCTTGCTGTTGCCATTGGGTTTCTCTGACCCGTTGGTGGCCTTGGCAGGTTCTTCCTTTGGCCCCTTGTCCTTCGTGGTGATTTCCCCTCATTGGCAATCACGTCCTCGAGCTTGATATATCGATCAGCTTGATCCAAAAACTCCTGGGTACTTCTTACCCCATTCTTTCTTAGGCTACTCCAGAGGGGGGAATGGCGTCTAACCCCAGCAGTTAGGGCCATCATTTTGCCTTTGTCGCCCACTATCTTGGCTCCAGTTGCTGCTCGCATAAAGCGCTGGACATACTCCTTCAAGGGCTCTCCCTCCTTCTGGCGTATCTCGACCAGCTGGTTGGCCTGTGTGGGGTGTACGCGACCCGCGTAGAATTGTCCGTAAAACTCCTTTACGAACATTTCCCAGGATACTATACTTACATGAGGGAACTTAAAGAACCACTCTTGGGCAGTGTCAGAAAGTGTAGCGGGGAAGATCCTGCAGCGAGCATCGTCTCACACTTTATGTATGTCCATTTGTATCTCAAATTTGTTTACATGAGATACTGGGTCTCCGTACCCATAAAATTTTGGCAGTACATGCATTTTGAATTTGCTGGGGGTTTCTGCCATAGCAATTCTCTACACAAATGGAGTGCCTCTCCTCCGATTGTACTCTATGTGGGACGTTCGACCCTCGACCAGCTGTTGTACTGCCTGGTTCAGAGCATCAATTTGAGCCTTAACCGCTTCTGGGATTGCTGGGGCTACTAGTGCCGGAGGAGCGTACTCATCGTGCCTTTCACGCCGATCGTTGAGTACATCTCTAAAATCATCATCTCTGCGTCTCTACTCGCTAACTCCTAGCTGATTAATGATGTTATTTTGTTGGGGTTGCCCCCCAGCGTTATGGCTTGTCAGCCTATTTTCTATAGGTGGGGGGCTTCTGTCTCCACCTATTTCCTCATTCCTCCGACCAGCATTTCCTCTACCAGAATCGACTTCATTATAGTCATGGCCATCTCTAAACTGTGGCCGACTACGGCGTGACCGGCTATCCATGTCGTATATAATCATATTATATAAAGCACCTTTACTGAGATGTCTTTCCACATCAATAATTCGAATCTAGATTATTTGTATCATTATGATACTCAGTAAACCGTACTTACAACTCCAATTAAAGAATTCCATATCATTAATTTGTCGTTGTTGACTATTTTTATTCATTCATGTGATCTTAATTCTCTCGTACTAATACAAGATCACATCCTCAATAATGAATATGGAAATTTTCTGATATTTACAAAATTATTCAAACAATAATTTAACAATCTAAATATGACAATAATAATAAACCATTGTATTTATTTATTCACAGAAAAAACAAATGTCTTTACATGCTTTTAGGACACACTCCTAACACATACTCAATGACCGAAGGGAAAGGCACGATGAGCATATCCCACCTGCTGCGGTCGCTCCTACCCCTGCTATACCAGTTGTTACTCAAGCTCAAATAGATGCCCCGAATCAGGCTGTACAACAACTGGTTAGAAATAAAACTTTTCATATTGATTATGACTGGAGAAAGGGCACCCCATTCATCAACAGAACTGTTATGCCAGAGATCCCAAGCAAATTCAAAATGCCAGTACTGCCCAACTTCATTGGAAGAGAAGATCTAGTATCTCACGTGAATAAGTTTGGGATACAAATGGACATCCAAAAGGTGTCCGAAGATGCTCGACGCAGGATTTTTTCTACTACTTTATCTGATGCTGCTCAGGAATGGCACTTCAAATTTCTGCCAGCCAGCATAGTTTCATGGGAGATGTTCGTAAGGAATTCTATAGACAATTTTATGCTGGTTGGATACATCCAACAGAGGCCAATCAGCTGGTTGATATAAGACAAAAGGAAGGAGAACCTCTAAAGGAGTACATCCAGAGGTTTATGTGTAGTGTCCCAAAATTTTACTTAGCTAGATAGTAGTAGTAGTTAGCATAGTTTGTAGCATGTTAGTTGCCGTGGATTTTGGTTCAAGCCGGGACTTAGTTGGAAACTCATAGCAACAGTTATGGATTCTATAACTTTAACCTATAGTTTAGAAATATTAATTATAATATAAGGTTTGATTAATATTGCTGGTCTTAGAAATATTATTTATTATAACCTAAGGTTTAGATAGAATTTATAAGAGTGTGACACTTGTCATAATCATGTTTATTAAGGATTTAAGTATTTTTGATGAATAGTTTAATTAAAAGAAAGATCTAGAAGCTTTAGAACCTTCCAGCAACTGTTAGGATCACATTTTGACTTAGTCAAAGCTGTTTATTCAATTCAAAATATGCTGAAAAAGTGCAAATACGTGTTTGATATATCAACGTATGCCGATATATCACAGCTATAGGGGCTGATATATCGCCTACGGAAGATACAGAAAACACGTCGACTTTGCACGAATGATTGAATAGGGCTCAGGAATATGGGGGAGGCGATATATCACCTATAGGGGGCGATATATCGGCTCCAACTCACATTTTTTTGGAAGTTTGTGGTTTTAAATTTAAAAATAGCCTTAACCACTTAGACTTGCATTTGAACGATTTTGACCAAGTTCTGGGCATCTGTTGAACGAAAAATTCAAATATTTTTCATTGTAAATTCATTTATTTATTCAAATTAAAAGGGGTTAGTTTCACTCCTTGAACTCTATAAATATGACCTAATACTCATCCATTTTCTTTATTCTTCAAGCAGTCTTCAGAGCCTTCAAGTTGCTAAGGTTACTATAGAGAGAAACACTTGGGTTTGGGTTAAAAGCTTTATCAATCTAAGCTTTTCTAAACACTTGGGAAGTGAGATATAGTGAGATTTCGATATCGAGGTTTAGATCAATTCATAAGATCATTCAAGGTATTCTTATCCTTAAGTTTAGATCTTCATGGTTCTTTAGTTTTCTTTTATTTTCTTTCAGATCCTAACTCTTGTTTATGATTCTTGATTAGGTGTTTAAGTTTCTTGAAACTTAAGGTTCTTTTCGACAAGTTTCTACTCGGATGGTTTAGTTTTCTTTTTTTTATCTCTTTTCTTTAGAAACTCACCATTCTTACTGTTGGTTTTAGGAGTGTTCCAAATCCCGTTTTTGTTCCCAAATATCTCGGTTTTGCTAAGGAAAATAGGATAGATTATATGTGTTTATATGTTTATGTTATGTTATGATATGTTTTATGCTATTATATGTATATGTATAATTATGTTTTGTAGTCCTTGGGCATACGACTTGCTTAGATAGCAAGCCCCAAGAATTTTTATCATTTTCATGGTTTAGAGTTATGATTTGCCCTACCTCGATTAGTAGACAGAGGACCTAGATGGATTATCATATACTACCATGTAATCTAACCTACCTCGATTAGTAGATAGATGACCTAGATGGTTTATCACATGCCATGTTAATGAGTTAATGGCCATTAATATTGCAGTCCTATATATGTTATATGTTATATGTTTTTATAGTCATGTGTTTTATAGTATATGTTTATGATTTATGATATATGTTGTTAGTAGATTTTCCTTGCTGAGCATTAGGCTCATTCCTTTATTTTTAGCTTGATGCAAGAAAATGAATATGGAAGGCGGAAAGATTCATGGCATCTTGGCTTGTGTGTTGAGGATGAATGGACTGAATGGACTACGTGAACGATCGAGGATGACGTTATTTTTTAAGTCTTTTGAATTATGTTTCTTTTGTAATTCCGCACTTAGTTTTTTTTTTAAACAATTGATTTATGTTTATTGTTTATGTATGTATTAAACAATGGGTACCCATACCGTATTTTATATTTCATATTTTACTTTGTATTTTGCATAATATTTATTTAGGGGTTTTAAATAAAGTTATGTTATTTCTTATGTATGTTTACCAAAATAGTAGCTATGTCTAGTAGTTTTAATGGTCCAAGGTCTTAGAAATAGTTGGTCATTACATTATGTGAGCAATTGCTCAGGCCAAATTGATTGGAGATGAGGGAAAGATGATGGCCATCACCGCTGCGGTGCAATGCCAATCTCCCCTTTGGAGTAGCCTAGGGAAAAATGGAGTCAAGAGTACTCAGAAATTTTTGGATTGAGCAGACAAATACATCAAGTTGGAGGAGGCTATCGCCAATGAAAGAAAAATTCCAAAGGTCGACCACAACAAAAAGGTAGAGTCGACCTAGGCTGCTAGTGGGTCTAGCAAACCCAACAACAACAATGACAAAAATAATAATAAGAATGGAGGGAAAAGGGCAAATGCTGAGCAGACGACGTCTGATAACAAGCACCCTAAATAGAATAGGTATGAGCCAAGGTTCACTAATTACACGACCTTGGTCGACAACAGAGCATAAGTGTATCATGCCACTCACACCACAGTACCTTTCAGGCGACTAGCCCCGATCAGAAAGGATATATCCAAGCGGGACACAACCAAGTTTTGTCGTTTCCACAACGATTATGGCATGATACAATCGGATGTAACTACCTGAAAGATGAGATCGAGTTCCTTATATGGCAAGGACACTTGATAAGATATGTGCAGACAGGGGAAAGGCCCAGCAAGGGGCTAACGGAGGTAACGAGCAGACACATGTATGCCAACGCTTGCCTCCGCTGCAGCCAGCCTCAGTCGCTGGTACTTTGCTAACTATCTATGGGGGACCACATTTATCTGGTGACATTGGTAAGGCAAGAGAGTGATATGCCAGGACCCTACGTCATGAGCAGGACATAGAAATGCTAACCGTCGAGGAGCGAACTCCCAAAAAAGCTCGAACAGAGGAAGAAAGCATAACTTTCTCTGAGCTCAACGCACAACATGTCCGATTCCACCACTCGGATCCCTTGGTCGTGGATGTTCAAATTTCCAACATGATGGTGAAATGAGTGTTAGTAGATACTGGAAGCTCGGTGAACATTCTATATAAATCTTCACTGGAAAGAATGAAACTATCAGTGCATGATTTAGAACCATGCAATCAAACCATCTACGGTTTCTCTGGTGAGGGATTAGCATCAACATGGTCGATCAGACTCCTGGTCACGCTTGGAACAACACCTGCGAATAGGACATTACTCACTACTTTTATTGTCGTTGATTGTTAGTCCGAATATAATGCCTTGATTGGAAGACCCATTCTGGTATAACTACGAGCAGTAACTTCAATCTGGCATCTGGGCATGAAGTTTCCAACAGATGTAGGAGTTGGGTGCATGTTGGGAAATCAATGAGAAGCCAGAGAGTGTTATAACTCATTGATCACAAAAGCAACAAAGTGCAGATCAGGGAGCGGAGCAGAAAAAAGGTTGCTCGTGGTAAATGAATCACATGCCCAATCAGGTAAAGTAGTCACCAAATAGGGTGTTTCCCAAAGTGAGGATAGAGACTTAGATCCTCGCTTTGGGGATTTTGAGGAAGGTATTGAACTCGTGGAGGACCTCAAGGAGGTCCACCTAGAAGAAAAAGATCCAACCAGAGTTGTGAAAGTTGGTAAAAACTTAGAGACAACAATCAAAGAAAAGCTGGTGGAGTTTTTGAAAAAGAACCAGGAGCTCTTTTCCTGGTCGCACAAAGACATGGTGAGAGTTGACCCAGCAGTTATTAGCCATGTCTTGAACGTAGACAAAAACCACCCATCAGTCCAACAAAAAAGAAGGCTTCTCGACAAAGACCGATCCAAAGCCTTAAAAGAAGAAGTCGAGAAGCTAAAGGAAAATGGATTCATTAGGGTAGCATTTTATCCGTCTTGGGTCTTCAATCCCGTGCTATTCCCTAAACCAACCAAATGGTAAATGGAGGACTTGTGTGGATTTCATAGACCTTAATAAAGTTTGCCCGAAAGATTGTTTCCCACTTCCAAGGATCGACCAGCTGGTCGATGCTACATTAGGGAATGAAATCTTATCATTCATGGATGCATATTCTGACTATAATCAAATTAGTATGCATCCACCTAATGAGGAACACACCAGCTTTCGAACAGACACGAGGCTTTACTGTTACAAAGTAATGCCCTTCGGTTTGAAAAACGCTGGTGCGACTTACCAATGACTAGTAAACCACATGTTCAAAGACCAGATCAGCAATAACATGGAGGTTTACGCTGATGACATGTTGGTCAAGTTGAAAAAAGCTAGTGAGCATGTCAAGGACTTACAAGAATGCTTCGACATCTTGAATAAATATCAGATGAAGCTTAATCCCCTTAAGTGTTCGTTTGGGGTCAGATCAAGAATTTTTTTGGGATACATAGTAAACTCACAAGGAATCGAAGCCAATCCATAAAAAATTTGAACGCTGATCGAGAAGCAGTCACCAGCCAAAATTAAAGATGTACAAAGCCTAAAAAGGAGAACTACAACTCTGAGTAGATTTATATCTAAGTCTACGAACAAATGTGTCCCATTTTTTACTCTACTCAGAGGAAACAAAAAGTTTGAATGGACAGAAGAGTGTGAATAGGCTTTTCAGGCACTCAAGGACCATATGTCGCGACCGCCCATTCTGTCCAAGCCGGTCGAATGAGAAACTTTCTACATCTACCTAGCAATAACAGGGTATGCTACCGGTGTTGTTTTAATCAGGGAAGAAGAAAACATTCAAAATGTAGTGTACAATATAAGTAAAAGGCTAGTGGGAGCAGAGTTACGTTATCTGGCTATAGAGAAATTGACTTACTGCTTGATACTGACATTAAGAAAACTGCGACCCTTCTTTCAAGCTCACCCCATAGAAATTTTTACTGACTAGCCACTATGACAAGTCTTGCAAAAACCAGAAGTCCCTGGTCGACTATTAAAATGGGCAGTTGAACTAGGGTAGTTCGAAATTTCTTACTTACCACAAGCAGCCATAAAGGGACAAGCTTTAGCAGAATTTGTAGCTGAATTCACTAGAATCCCAGCTAACAAGCCAAACATAGAGCTTGAAGCCCAAAATAAAGCTCCCACCTGGAGACTATTTGTGGACGTATCATCAAATGAGCATAACTCGGGGGCAGGATTAATTCTAATAACCCCGAAAGGGCATCAGTTTCACTACACAATAATATTTAATTTTAATGCCTCCAATAATGAAGCCGAATACGAAGCATTGCTCGAAGGTTTGAGATTAGCCAAAGATGTGAACGTAAAGTCACTATAAATATATAACGACTCTCAGCTAGTTGTTAATCATATCATCGGAGTATATCAGGCCAGGGGTCTTAAAATGGTCGCGTATCTAAACAAGGCAAAACACTTGCTAGCACAATTTGAAAAATATACTTTACAGCAAGTACCTCGCGACTAGAACTCCAATGCTGACACCTTAGCCAAGTTAGCAAGCGCCAAAGATGCCGACACGCTGTGAACATAGTGTCTGTCAAACATCTATTAGCTTCCAACATGCAAGTAGAAGAGTCTTCCCTAGTGATACAAGCATCTGACACTTGGATGACCCCCATCTTTCAATATATTGAAGAAGGACTGTTACCGATGGACAAAAATAAGTTGAGAGCGCTACAAAGGCAATCGACTAGATTTGTCTTGCTTGATGGAATTCTATTTCGACGAGGATATTCTATGCCCTTGTTGAGATGTATTTCTAAGGAAAAAGCTAAGGAAATGATGTGAGAAGTACATGAAGGGTTCTGTGGAGATCATGCTGGGGGGCAAAGTTTATCAAAAAAGATTCTCTGACAATGGTATTTCTGGCCTACTATGATCTAGGATTCTATGGAGTTTGTTAAGAAATGTGATAAATGTCAAAGATTCTCCAAGCTACCTCGAGTAGCCCCAAATGAGCTTAAACAGATGCAAAGCCCATGACCATTTGTAGTTTGGGGAATAGATCTGATCAGAGCTTTGCCTACTGGAAAAGGAAATGTCAAGTACATAGTAGTCGTTGTTGACTACTTTACTAAGTGGGTAGAAGCTGAGCCGCTCGCAACAATCACGACCAAAAAAGTACTAGACTTCGTTGTCAAAAACATTGTATGCCATTATGGACTGCCAAAAAAGATCGTATCAGATAATGACACACAATTTGACAGAGACCTGTTTACTGATTTCTACGATCGACATGGAATAACAAAGAGCTTTTCATCAGTAGCCCATCCACAAGTGAATGAACAAGTAGAAGTGGTAAACAAAATGCTAAAGGATACACTGAAGAAAAGGCTCGAAGCGACAAAAGAAGCATGGCCAAAAGAACTACCCGAGGTACTTTAGTCGTATAGAACAACACATCGAAGAACAACAGGCCATACACCATTTTCTTTAGCATATGGGTATGAAGCCATGTTACCAATTGAGTTAGATCCACCCTCACATAGAAGGATAACATACGACCAGAATAGGAACAACCAATTATTGATGGAATCTTTGGACTTGATTAATGAAAGGTGCGAGCAAGCCCAATTATGAGTTGCAGCCTACCAGCAAAAGGTCGCCTGATATTTTAACTCTAATGTACACGAAAGAAAGTTTTATGTAGGAGACTTGGTACTTAGAAGGGCTTTTCTTAATACTCGCGACCAGGCTACTGGAGTACTTGGCCCAAACTGGGAAGGTCCATATCAAATTGAAGAAATTCTTCAACCAGGCACATACAAACTTGCTTGCTTAAATGGAGATCTCATTCCTTGCTATTGGAATGGAGAACACCTGTGCAAGTATTATCAATGAGCATTTCTTTTTAAAGATTTGGCTTGTATTTAGTCTTACTTTTTACAAGTTTTTGAACAAGGACTGGCTAGTTAGATGGTTGGTCACTTATAAATGTAAGATCAACTTTTGATCACTCGTACATACACAAATTTTTGTCCATTTTGTTTACGAGAAATAAAAGGAACTGCATGCAGCCAATTATTCTTGCCAATTATTGTATTTATTACTAGTATTTGCTCATTACGTGTGTTATTTTGCTATATTCTCATTGTTGTTTATAAGTATGCGAGCAGTAATGTTCGAACAGGTATTGGTCAATGGAAAGTGACCGAGAACCTTAAACTCCTCGATCACTTGGGGGCATATAAGATACGAAGCAAGCAAAGCATATTGTAAACGTATGTAAACACATGAGCAGAATAAGGGAAAACATACTACGACACTTAGAGTATTTTTCAAAATAATTGGTAGATTTTGTGAGATAATAAAGTGTTATGCTAGGTTCGGTCATACAAGTAGGTATTATAATAGCAATTGTAATATCAAAATGAAACATCTTTACACCACGAGCAATTGGTGCTCAGATGTAATTAAAAATATTGAAAAAAGTAAATAAAATTGCCTTAGGCAACAAATTGTCGTAACATCACGAATAGGCTGTTTAGATGTTTTAGTTATAAAAAAAGAGAAAGAAATCAATATCTACTGGGCAGCTGTAGGAGGGTCTTGATGGGGTTGCTGGTTGACAACTGCTCCGACCTCCTCTTCTCCTCCATCGATGCCCATAGCTAAGGAAATCTCAAGAGATGCAAGGGCATTTTTCTCCTGCTCCAGTAGAGCGGCGCATCGAGCAAGCTCGGTTTCCCTTATCTGTTCGGGAAGATAATCAAAGTTTGCACCTTGATTGTTCTTTCAGAACATGTAGAAGCAGGTTGTAGCATCTCAGAATTTTACTTAGCTAGATAGTAGTAGCTTGTGCTGTAGCATTTTATTTTTCGTGGTTATTGGTTCAAGCCGGGATTTAATTGGAAACTCATAGAGATAGTTATGGATTTTATAAGTTTAGCCTATAGTTTAGAAATATTAATTTTATCATAAGGTTTGATTAATATAGTTGGTCCTAGAAATATTATTTATTATAAACTAAGGTTTAGATAGGATAATTAAGAATGTGACACATGTATGTTTATTAATGATTTTAGATGAATAAATTAATAAAGGATAAACCTAGGAAGTCTAGAACCTTCCCTCAGTTGTTAGGATCTCGTATTACTTAGCCAAGGTGGTTTTAAACAACTTCAAGTGTGCTAAAATTGTGCAAAAATGTGTTTGATATATCAGCGTAAGTCGATATATCGCAGCTATAGGGGCTGATATATTGCCTATGATGATACGGAAAATACGTTGACTTCGCATGAACGAAACCACGAAGCCTCAGGAATATGGGGGAGGCAATATATCGCCTATAGGGGTGATATATCGGCTCCACATGCACATTTAGAAAGTTCGTGGAATCCGAGCTAGAAACAGCCCTCAATAACTTAGACTTTCTCTTAAAACGATTTTGACTGAGTTCTGGGCATCTGTTGAGCAGAAAATCCAATTTTTATTCAATTATTTATTAATTTTAAAAGGAGTTAGTTTCACTCCTTGAACTCTATAAATAGGGCTCTTCACTCAGCCATTTGCATCATCATTCAAGCACTTCTTAGAGCCTCCAAGCTGCTGATTTCGTTCTAGAGAGAAACACTAGGGTTTTGGGGATAAAAGCTTTCAAATCTAAGCTTTTCTAAATAGTTGGGAAGTAAGCTAGAGTGTGATTTCGGTATTGAGGTGTAGATCGAAGTTCTAAGCTATCTAAGGTACTTTTATTCTCAGGTTTAGTTCATTATAGTTCCTTTTATGCTTTTCATTTCTTCCAAATCCTAACTTGTTATAATGAATTTTGGTTAGGAGTTTGATTTTCTTGAAACTTAAGGTTTTCCGTAAGTTCTTATCTTGATGGTTTAGATATTCTCTTCATCTTCTTTTCTTTAGGAAACTTATGATTTTTTTTTACTGTTTGGTTTTAGGAGTTTCTAATCCCCCACTTGTCTCCAATACCCCAATTTTTGGTAAGGAAAATAAGTTACATTTTATGTGTTATAATTATGTTTGTATGCTATGTGTGTGTGTGTGTGTGTGTATGTATGTATGTATGTATGTTGTTTTTATGTTTGTAGTCACTTGGGAAATATGGTTGCTTAGATAGTAAATAAGAAAATCCTGAGATTTTTATCATTATCGTAGACTATAGTTGTGTTTAAACCTACCTCTAAATAGTAGCAAGAGGACCTAGATGGTTTCTATCACATACTACGGTAATGAGTTAATGTCCATTAATTTGTAGTCTTATGTTTTATGTTATGTTTTAGTAGTTTTTCCTTACTAGGCATTAGGCTCATTCCTTTTTATTTAGATTGTGCAGGTAAATGAGCATGGAAGGCAGGACAGATTCATGGCGGCTTTGGCATGTGTATTGGGCGAGAACTAAATGAATGGACTGATGGGAACGATTGAGGATGACATTTATGTTTCGAGTCTTTTTAATTATGTATTTATGATTTTCCACATTTAGTATTTGAACGATTAAAATAAATGCTTAATTTTCTTTATGAATTTTATGTAATAACAATGGGATCCCATATTTTAGGTTTTCTAATAAAGTTCTATTATTTTATGTATGTATTCGAAATTAATAGTTATGTTTTTGTAGTTTTAATAGTCTGAGGTCTTTAAGTTAGTCGGGTCATTACAGTTGGTACCAGAGCCACGGTTCATATGCATGAAGTTCTCCTTGATACACACGCAAAAGCTCCGGATCTAACCGCCAATGTAAGTCTTTATGTTATGAGTATTATGTTTATGTTAAAATGCTAACGTTTTATTCATTATGTTTTCAGTAAAAAATGAACGGAGCTTTGACCTATCATGTTATCCGAGCCATTAACGCATTGAAAAGGGTTAGACAGCCAAGGGATATAATAGGAGTGCTAGAAAGAATCACTCAAAGATTGATCATATTTCACAAGGAGATAGTTCACCTTCAAATCGCTTGGCAAATTATGATGAGAGCTATGGAACAATATGTCCTAGTAATTAGGATTTTTAAGGATTTTCCTTCTGTGGTTTCAAAATTGGAAGAACTATGGGAGACTATGGATGATGAAGATGATTTACTCGTAGCCATGATATATTATTTTTTTATACTTAGGTTTACCTATAGGTTTGTGTTTCAATTCACCAATGAGCAGAAACATAATATCCTAATGAATATTCCCTGTGGTAGTTTCAAGGCTTATGATATTGATGATTATGAGGAAATAACTGATGATATGCTAGATGAATGGTCAAATGTAGAAGATCCTAATTTTTAGAAATTTTACCCTAGTTATTATTAGTATAGTTTCTTTATTTATTGAATTATTATTGTAATAAGGGAAAATATATTTCCAAATGAATAAAGTTGTTATTTTTTAATGGCATGTATGAGTTTGATTTTTTTTTTCAATCATAATTAATTTAGAATAAATTCAATAAATAATGACTAAGTTCAGTGAGTGTGGATACAAATCAATGAACCAGGTTCTGTATTGAGAGTTTAGGGGGCCATAGTAGTGGGAACGATATTACTGATCGCATCCCTCCCTCAATATGGTTAACTTTGGAACAATGACAAGTTTCGAGCCTAAGAATTAAGTCATATAGGGTGGTTAGAAACAAACTTAGAAGATAATAAAGATGGCCTAATAGTCTAAGTATAGAAACACACCCTAATATATAAAGACGACTTACATAATTTTTTCATAAGAAATCAAATTGATAGGTCCGAGTTATGTTTGCTTAGACTAAGTTTTGCCTTAGAAACTATTAGGGTAATTTCTAACATGTTTTTCTCGACTGTTAGAACTTTGCTGAAGAAGTCACTCCAAAGGTCTGCATGCACGAATGGCAATGCCCCCAACACCGCTGACGAGACTCACGAGGTCCCTCCAGTCTGAAGAAGGGGAACGCTTGTTACCACTGCTGCTGCCAATAGAAATACACCACCTACGGTTGACAACAACGCTGAGATTATCTGGTTATGACAACAAGTAGAAGAACTACTATAGCAACAATGACAACAACCTCAGCTACAGCCTCAGTCCCAGCCTCAGCCGCAGCCTCAAGCACCCCAGCAAGGGCAGAATGTAGGATATGCATATGGGGGATGGCCGATGGCGAACTACATGCCTTATCCATCTCAGTACATAGAGCCAGTCTACGAGCATTTCCATAAGCAACACGCTCCAAATTTTGAAGGGACAACCGACCCCTTTGAGGCTGAAGAATGGCTAAAGAATGTAGAGTCAATTTTGGCACACATGAACCTCGGCAACACGGATCACATATCCTGCGTTTCTTCTCTACTAAAAAAGGATGCTAGAATCTGGTGGGATTTGGTACAACAAACTCATGATATCACCACCATGACTTAGGCCAAATTTGTGGAGCTGTTTCACAAAAAGTACTACAACTCGGCAGTCATCGCTATGAGGGTAGAAGAGTTTGCCAGTCTGAAACAGGGAAATTTGACGATAGTCAAGTACGCTCGACAATTTGATCGCCGAGCCATGTTTGCACCAGAGTTAGTCCCAACCGACTACTTGAGGGTTACCAAGTTCACCAGGGGACTCAGACCTAAGATTGAGTTAGGAGTCAAGCTTGCAAACCTTGGAACCACTTCTTACGCCGATGTTCTGGAAACATCTATAGAGGTGGAAAGGCTCCAAGAAAATGTTAGCAAGGAGGAGGCAAGAAAGTCTAAACCCAAGTAGCAGAATCAAACTTATAATGATCGAAACCACAACAACAACCAGCATAATAATAATGGGCAGAAAAGAAAGCATCCTGATTATAAGCAAGCCGACGCTGACAAAAGAGCATGGACCAATAATGGTAATAATAGGTCGGGTTATGTGGAATACCTTCATTGCTCTAAGTGCCAGAAAAGACATCCTGGGGAGTGTCATGCAAACACCAAAGGTTGTTATCATTGTGGCTAGGAAGGTCATCGGAAAATGGATTGTCCGCAGCTCAAAACAGAAGAAAAGAAGGACAACAAGATGGTTCCAGCCAGAGTCTTCGCCTTGACCCAAGGAGAAGCCGAAACTAGTAACAAGGTGGTCACATGTCAGCTTTCTATCCTCGATAATATATGTTTAATATTTTTTGATTCGGGAGCAACACACTCGTATATCTCGTTAGGAATGATAGAGAAATTAGACAAACCTTGTGAAAGCTACAGATCTTCCTACATCTATATATAAACGCTGGTTTCTCAAGAATACGCAAGAAAAGTACTTTGAATTGAGATCTTTTTCATTTTAAGTAAATCATAGATAAAGCATTAAGTAGGAGCGGTAGCTTTCTGCTTCGATTGGCGCATTGCAGTAATGAAGAAAAGAATGAGATTGGTTCGGGTTACGGAACTGCCTTCAGGCAAAATTGTTCTATCATCATGAATCGTACGAGGAGTAACGATCAAAGTCGAAGTCACGGAGCTAGAAGGAGACCTGATAGAGCTAGAGACCAAGGACTTTGGCGTAATACTAGGCATGTACTGGCTAGCGAGACATGGCGCTACCATCGACTGTAGATGCAAGCAAGTGATGTTCGATACTCCTGAGGGTCAGAAATTATGTTTTATGGGAAAGGTTTCAGAACCACGAACACCGGTTATCTCATCTCTTAAAGCTCAAAAGATGATAGAGAAAGGATGCCACACATTCTTAGCAAGCGTCACAGATGTGGCACACGAAACACCATTAAATGTTGGAGATGTCCGCATTATAAAGGAATTTCCAGAGATATTTCCTGATGACTTACCAGGGTTACCCCCTACTCTGGAAATTGACTTCACAATCGAACTAGTACCAGGAACCGAGCCTATCTCAAAGGCACCATACCGGATGGCACCTACCGAACTCAAGGAGTTGAAAATGCAATTACAAGAGCTCTTAGACTTGGGTTTCATCAGACTTAGCCATTCTCCATGGGGAGCACTAGTTCTATTTGTAAAGAAGAAGGATGGAAGCATGCCGATGTGTATCGATTATCATGAGATGAACAGGGTGACAATTAAGAACAAGTACTCGCTATCCTGGATCGACGACTTATTTCATCAACTCCGGGGAGCAACTGTATTGTCAAAGATTGATCTACGGTCCGTTTATCACCAGCTCAAAGTGAGGGAAAAGGATATACCAAAGACAACTTTTAGGACTCGATACAGACATTACGAGTTCCTAGTTATGTCTTTTGGTCTTACCAATGCTCCAGCCGCATTTATGGACTTAATGAATTGGGTCTTCAGGGATTACTTGGACAAATTCGTCGTGGTATTCATTGATGATATATTGGTGTACTCCAAGGATGAAGTCGAGCACGAGAAACATTTAAGACTGACCATGCTGCAACTAAAGAAGCATAAACTTTACGCCAAATTCAAGAAGTGAGAATTTTGACTATCACAAGTAGCGTTTCTCAGCCACATAGTATCCAAAGATGGAGTCGCAGTAGACCCAACTAAGGTAGAGGTGTGAAGGATTGGCCAAGACCTAAGAATGCGTTAGAGGTTAGAAGTTTTCTCAGGCTAACAGGCTATTATCAGAGATTTGTAGAAGAATTTTCTAAGATAGCCACTCGGCTTACCAACCTGACCCAGAAACAACAAAAGTTCAACTAGACGGATAAATGTCAAGAAAGCTTCTAGGTGCTCAAAGATAAATTATGCTCAGCACCAGTACTTTGCGTACCGACACCCAACGACAAGTTTGTAGTATATTGTGATGCATTTAAGTAAGGTTTAGGTTGTGTGCTAATGCAAAATGACAAGGTGATAGCGTACGCCTCAAGGTAACTGAAGGAATACGAGCAACACTATCTAACACACAATATGGAGTTGGTAGCGGTGGTGTTCGCATTGAAAATCTGGCGCCACTATCTTTATGGAGAACAGTGTGAGATTTATACGGACCATAGAGCTTAAAATATTTCTTCACGCAAAAGGAGCTCAACATGAGGTAGAGCAGGTGGTTGGAATTAGTAAAGGACAATGACTGTGAAATCCTATACCACCCAGAAAAGGAAAATGTAGTTGCAGATGCATTAAGCCAGAAAAGTTACGGAAATCTGGTAGCATTATCTGGAATTGAAAAGCCACTTTAGCAAGAGCTGATTAATGACAGAATAGAAATAGTCATGGGTCAACTGGCTAACTTGTCCATCCAGTTAAGTTTACTAGAGGATATACGAATCAGTCAAGGGCATGATGACACGTTATTATCACATATGGCTGCATTCAAAGAAGGCAAGACTACAAATTTCTCTATATCAAGACATGGGTTCTTGAGATATAAGGGTCGGGTATGCATGCTGAATGACCATGGAATTAAGATGAAGATTTTAGAAGAGGCACACACTACCCCATAATTTGTTCACCTAGGGTCAACCAAGATGACTCATGACCTTAAGGCACTATATTGGTGGCTAGGAATGAAGAAAGATGTAGCAGAATATGTGTCCAAATGCATAGTATGCCAGCAACTAAAGGCAGAACATCAACGACCCGCAGGCGTATTACAACCACTTAGTATTTCAAAATGGAAGTGGGAAGACATATCCATGAGCTTCCTGACAGGATTACCACGAACAAATAAGCAGCATGACTCAGCTTGGGTTATGGTAGATAGACTCACCAAGTCAGCTCACTTTCTGCCTATCAAGACTACGTACACTGTAGACCAGTACACATACATTTATGTTCAAGAAATTGTACGACTGTATGGAATCCCTAAGACCATAGTATCCGATAGAGGATTGGTGTTCACCTCAAGATTTTGGGGAAGCTTGCAGCAAGCCATGGGTACCAAGCTAAGTCTCAGTATGACATTTCATCCTTTGACCGATGGACAGTCCTAGTGTACCATACATATTTTAGAAGATACGTTGGGCACTTGTGTACTAGACTTTAGAGGATCATGGAGTAAGTATTTGCCACTTATAGAGTTCTCATACAATAATAGCTACCAGGCAACTATGAGCTACTCTATCGAAGGAAATGCCGGTCGCCGTTACATTGGGACGAGGTAGGAGAAAGACAACTTCTTGGACCCGAAGCTATTAGAGAGACTCAAAACACAGTGGAACTGATTAGAAAGCGTATGCTCGCTGCTCAGAGTCGACAAAAGAGTTATGCGGATGCCAAGCGACGAGATGTGGAATTCAAAGTTGGAGGTCATGTCTTCTTAAGAATACCTCCTATGAACGGAGTGAAGCGGTTTGGGAAGAAATGCAAACTTAGTCCCCAGTTTATAGGTTCTTTTGAGATATTGGACAAGGTGGGACCAGTAGCATATAGATAAGCCCTACCGCCAGCTCTAGCAGATAGCCACAATGTGTTTCACATCTCAAGTAGATATGTGTCAGACCCATCCCACGTTCTCAAGTATGATACATTAGCACTTCAGAAAGACCTGAGTTATGAGGAATGATCAGTTAGCATCCTAGATAAGGGGGTGAAGGAATTACAGTCTAAAAGATTCCGATAGTCAAGGTCTTATGGAGTAATAGTACAAAACGAGAGGCAACGTGGGAGTTGGAGGAAGACATCCGAGCACGGTATCCAGAATTGTTTGGAAAGTAAATTTCGGGGATGAAATTATTTTAAGTAGGGGAGAAGTGTAGCGTCTCAGAATTTTACTTAGCTAGATAATAGTAGCTTGTGCTGAAGTATTTTAGTTTTCGTGGTTATTGGTTCAAGCTGGGATTTAGTTGGAAACTCATAGAGATAGTTATGGGTTTTATAAGTTTAACCTATAGTTTAGAAATATTAATTTTATCATAAAGTTTGATTAATATAGTTGGTCCTAGAAGTATTATTTATTATAACCTAAGGTTTAGATAGAATAATTAAGAATGTGACACTTGTCACATGTATGTTTATTAAGGATGTAAGGATTTTAGATGAATAAATTAATTAAGGATAAACATAGGAAGTCTAGAACCTTCCCTCAGCTGTTTGGATCTCATATTACTCAGTCAAGGTGGTTTTAAACAACTTTAAGTGTGCAAAAACGTGTTTAATATATCAGCGTAAGCCGATATATCGCAGCTTGTCTCCAATACCCCAGTTTTTGGTAAGGAAAATAAGTTATATTTTATGTGTTATGATTATGTATGTATGTATGTATGTATGCATGTATGTATGTATGTATGTATGTATGTATGTATGTATGTATGTATGTATGTATGTATGTTGTTTTTATGTTTGTAGTCGCTTGGGAAATATGGTTGCTTAGATAGCAAATAATCTATCCTGAGATTTTTATCATTATCGTAGACTATAGTTGTGTTTAAACCTACCTCTAAATAGTAGCAAGATGACCTAGATGGTTTCTATCACATACTACGGTAATGAGTTAAAGGCCATTAATTTGTAGTCTTACGTTTTATGTTTTTACGACTTATGTTTTAGTAGTTTTTCCTTACTGAGCATTAGACTCATTCATTTTTATTTAGATTGTGTAGGTAAATGAGCATGGAAGACAGGACATATTCATGGCGACTTTGGCATGTGTATTGGGTGAGAACTAAATGAATGGACTGATGGGAACGATTGAGGATGACATTTATGTTTCGAGTCTTTTTAATTATGTATTTATGATTTTTCGCATTTAGTATTTGAACGATTAAAATAAAAGTTTAATTTTATTTATGATTTTTATGTAATAAAAATGGGATCCCATATTTTGGATTTTCTAATAAAGTTCTATTATTTTATGTACGTATTTGAAATTAATTGTTATGTCTTAGTAGCTTTAATGGACTGAGGTCGTTAAGTTAGTCGGGTCATTACACAGGTGATGGTTGCACCTTGAAACCTTTTGAAGTTGCTTACATTAATCTCCTCGAGCTGCTTCACCTTCTCCTCTAGTTCATTGGCCTCGTTCTGACTAGCGACCAGATCGTCCTGAAGCTTGATTGCCTCGTCGTGGTTGGCCTTAGACACAACCTTGCATTTCTCTTTTAAGATTACTACTTTGTCTAGGTCCTCCTTGGTCTTTTTTAGCTCCTCGTTGTGGGCCTTGAGCTCCTTGTCGTGTGCCTTAAGTTGGTCCTCTGCTGCTTTTAGCTCCTGAATAAATTTGGAGGCGTCCTCTTCAGCACGACGCCACCCATTATTCAGGGTCAGGAGAGCCTACGAACAACATAAAAGTGATGTTAGTGACATAAATAAATATTGTTGTCAATCAGAAATATAAGATAGAAAAGACTTATGGTGAGTAGTTCGTTGAAATTGCGACTAATGACCTGGTTGGTTTACAACAAAGAGGCGAAGGCCTCTTTGCTGAGTCGATGTTTGGCCACTTTTTGTAGCTTGTCAATGGTGGAGTAGGAGGCATTGGTCATCATCTCACCACAAGATCTCCCACCTGCTCGGTGGAAGATTCAGGTCAAGAGGATGGAGGAGGAGTAGTTGACTTGGTGGGGAGAGGAGTATCTGTTGATTGAGGCTTCTTACTCAGGGGTGCCCCATGCTGACTTCTCTCTTTCTCGACTTCCTTGAACAGGTGGTCTTGCCTCCCGAGGTGTAGATGTCGAAGGCATTGTTTGCCTGCATGACTAAGAAAGAGTTAAACAAAGTTAGTTAAAATGTCCACAAGGGTTTATAGAGATCGACAAGAGAAAATTCTAAGTATTATACCTGAACTAAAGCTACTGGTCGCTACTTTATCTAAGTTATTACTGCTACAAACATTATCCTCCTCAAAGAGATTTTGATTAAAAATTCTCGTTGGAAAGATAAAGTTGCCATTCTTATCAAACATGCTAATAGGAATGGGCAACATATTTAAAGGGTTGAATAATCCATTCCATTTTCGTCATTGGACGAGTCATATACTCGACCAAGGTGGTCTGTTTGTTTTTGTTTTCCCTTCCCATGGGAAGGAGGGATGGATTCTGGTTGAGGGATGGAGACTGGTTCTCTTATGGTAACTCCAGCTGTCGGTCGACGCTTAGGAGGTTGAGAAACATCTTGTGGTTGGGAGGCCTCGTCATCACCTTCTTCTGTGGCGCTCCCAGCAGTTGTTTCCTTCACATCTTGGTGGGGCTCCAAAAGGCTGACCAACCTTAAGTTGTTTTTAGTAACCAACTCCTTGACACTCTTTTCTATAGCGGTCATGTCGGATAGGGCAACGACCTCCTCTACCATACTCTGGGTAGGCTCTGGTCGAAACTATGAGCCTATATTCAGCAGAGTAAATTAAGGACATTAAGGAAATAAATGACCAGAAGTTTAAACAAATTCAAGAAGGAGAAATACCTCCCTAAGTAAAGGATAGGTTGTCCGCTACAAGATTGGTTGTCAGAAAATACTCTTGGAAGTATTTGCCCACATTGGATTTATAGGTGATGTCGGTCAAGAAGGTGCGAGCAGATTCCTGGTGGCAGAAATGGAAGAACCCCGTGTTATTTTGGTTGGGGTTGGAATTTAAATCGAACAAATAGTTGATTTCACGAGGAGTGGGTACGGGCCATTTTTTGTGGTGGTCAAGAATATAGAGTGCTGATAACACTTTATACCCGTTTGGTGTAATTTGGAATGGAGAAATGTCGAAGTAGCTCACCACTCCTCAAAAATATTCATGGAGATGCAGAGTAGCCCCCGCCTCGATATGATACATCGACCAAGCACTATTGGCGCCTTCGGGCATGTTTTCCCTTTGGTTAGGGGTCGGATTGAACAGTGTAATCCCAAGGAGGCCATATTTTTCCACCATCCTGCTTGATATAATGCTGGGAGGGGCGATGTACCAGGGTATGTTCTTTTTCGTTACCTCTTTCACCAAGGCTTGGGAAATGAGGATCTCCGAAGGCTGCTCGGTTGCTGCAGGTCGGTTGGTAGTAAACGGTCTTTTGGCATTGGCCGCATGCTGGTCGATGTGAGGGTCAGGGATTTTCTTCCTCCTATGAGCATGTTTTACTCGCGCCATGGAGGGGTTTGAAATGGGATGGCTCATCGATGGTAGAATGGGTAAAGTGGGCTGTTGACGGTGAGAACTCATCAAAGAAGTTAGGTTAGTAAAATTAAAGTATAGTGCTTATAAGTGAAGAACTTCAAAAATCTAAACAGAAACTTAGAAAATAGTTGCAGAAGAAAAATGGAGAAAAGAACTTGTATTTCTCTTTTGTGTCCAGCTACAGTGTTTTTTCCAACCCCTTTCCATGTGGAAGTTGGGTTCCCTTTCTAGTGGGCTCTAATGACCCCTGATACATTGTGGTCCAGGGGACCAGATGGTTCACAAGTACATTGTCAGGAGAGTGGTCTTAGGGGTAGTGGTGTTGGCTCCAGTACATGGTCAGGTTCTGTGGGGATGTCTCCACTACTTATTTAGTACAAGTGTCAGAAGAGTGGCTCCAGGTGTAGTGGTGTCGACTCCAATACATGGTCAGAGTTTGTGGGAGCACCTCCACTTTAGTACTCGATTGTGCCTCCATTACTTGCCTAGTACAAGCGTCAGAATTGGGCTGGTGAGGACTAAAATAGGTACCTCACTTGTACGACCACTACTTGTCTAGAGTGGGCCTTGTGTCCATACTATAACTCCTCTTAGTTTGCAAATGTGCTTCGTACTTCTTCTGACTTCGCGTCGAATCGCTATGAGGCTTTCCCTGTCCTTCCTTAATCGTGTGTTAAGGAGGTCCTTGATTTTACTCCTCGCGAGGCTCCTAAGGACGAGGGACGCTTAGTGGAGGCCACGTTACGCGAGGCCTTTAAGGACATGGCTGGTGCATGAGGTGAGGTACGCGAGCCCCCTGGATGGTGTCGCGAGGCGAGGCGAGGCACGCGAGCCCTTGTGGTGTCGCAAGGCGAGGCACGCGAGCCCTTGTGGTGTCGCGAGGCGAGGCACGCGAGCCCTTGTGGTGTCACGAGGCGAGGCGTGCGAACCCCTGGGTGGTGTTGTGAGGTGAGGTGCGCGAGATGATGGGTCTCGCGAGGTGCAGGGCAAGGCATGGTGAGGCGCGAGACTAGGCTCTTGGGCCGTTGGCGTGAGACACCCGCAGCACCCCAGGTGCCACTTTGCGAGACGTGGCCCTGAGACACCTCCGACGCGCCCATATGACCTCCTTGGCACGAGACGCCCAAAGCACCCCAGGTGCCATTCATGAGATGTGGGTTTTAGGCTCGCGAGACGGGTGGGATCCCACGTTGCCACTAAGAGCGTCATGAGACCATTTTTATTTAAAACTGAACAAGGTGGATTTTTTGCATCCACACTTACCCCCTAGTCTAGGAGATGACCCTTAGGTGCTTTGGTAGACTTTTCTCTTTGGTTCTTATAAGTAGCCCTCCAAAGCATATGTGGTGTTTGTGATGATCCTTGTTATTGCTTGAGCTTGAGTGTGAGCCTATTATTTGGCTTTGTGGATCCCCATGTAGGTGTTTAGCTCCATTTTTGACCATAGATCAAGCACTGGACTTAGTGGCTAAGATGAGCTCAAGATCCTTATAAATAGCCCTTCATATCTAGCCTATCCTTCACCCTTTATTTCTTTGGCTTAGTGGTTTTGGAAACCTTACTCCTTTCAAGAGGTGAGGAGTTAAATCCCCCACAACCTCACTTTTGCTATCTTTTCCTCTGTTTTTTTTAGTTCATTTCTTGTATGTCTATATCCATGCAGGTATTTGAGGACTAAAACACATTTTCCCTTTGTTTTTGTAGACGTGTACTTTCGACCACTTGCCTCTCTTTGACTGTGACGGTGCTTTTGGCCCTCGATCTCCTTTGGACCACGACAGCGCCCAATTTTACTTGCTTGAGGTATACTTTCTTTCTCCCTTATGTCTATTGGGTTCAAATTAGCACCACAAGGGATGGGGTACTTTGGTCTGAGCTAAAGTACCCCGTAGTTAACCTAGTTGCATGCCCTCATTCATACCCCGTAGTTGGTTATTTAAAACGCTTGTGCCTAGAGGTTTTGAGCCCATTCCTTTGTGCTTTGTAGCAATCCTCTCATTTATACGTGAACCCTTTTTGCTTTCAGGATGAGGTCTCATGGCATGTGAAGGACCATTCGACGCTCCTCTGAGGGTCGAGTTTGTTAACTTGTCTTCAGACTCGGAGTCCCCCGAGGACAACCCTCACCAAGACTACGACACCTTAAGGCAGGCTCATATTCGTCATCTTGAGCACATGGCTGAACTTAGGTGCAAAATCTAAGTGGTAGAGAGCGAAATAGACTCATTTTTGAGGGGAGACGGAGTACCTTTTCCCCTTGACCTTAACGACCATGTAGCGAACCTTAGGGTGTCCCTTTTAGATTTGCAGATGGAGTTGGAGTTTATGGAGGGAAATCTCCCGCCTGAGCCTCCTACCCCATTTTCCCCTAATGACTGTCATGGGGTTGTCTTGTCTTCTCCTCAACCCTTGTTCTCGATCTACCCTTGCTTAGCACTTTCACACTCGGCGCCTCGGTGAAAGACCCTTGCTAGGAAGAAAAAATGGAGGGTAAAGTGCCCTGTTTCCACCTCACCATTTTCTTTTAATTTTGCAGATATGTCGAAGAGAGCACAATGACAGGTGACTGCTAAGGATCAAGACACTAGCCCCCTGTTGGCATCCACCCTAGTGTCCCATGTATCCGAAAATAAATTGTTGGAATTAACTGAGAACTACTGTGTTTGCCCGGAATACAAATTATACGTTACTTCGAACAAGTGTCAGGCTGATCGGCCAGGTCCGGGTTATGTGGCCATGAACGAGCATATCTTGAAAACGAGTGGCACAATCCCATTACACCCGTTCTTCGTCACAGTTCTCAACTATTTTGACCTTGCTCTGCTCCAGTTGGCGCCAAACAGCTGGCTGACCTTGAGTTGCCACTTTATTGCGTATATGGAGTGCTTCAAGCGTGCTCCCACGACCCAAGAGGTGCATTTCATGTACAACCTCATGCCCTCTCCTAAATCCAAAGGCTTTTATTTCTTGCAAAAATCCAATTCTTTGGTCTCCTTGATAGAGGGTTCTGTATCCAACCCAGGGTCTTGGAAGCAGGACTTCTTCTTTATGAAGAGTCCCCTCTCTGTTCGTGAGCACTTTCGCTCAGCTCCTAGTAAGTATTTCAAGTTTCCTCTTTTTTTTTTAGAACTTAATGTTTTGGAAGTTATGTTTGTGTCGGCAACTGTGTTAATTGTGCAGAGAATTTCACTGTGCCTGAAGTTATCGGGTCGGAGGCGGATGTGGTGGTAAATTTATCGAGGCTGACCCTGCTAAAAAAATGGCTGTATGTCTCTTCACCGTGACCAACCTCAACCGTCACAAGTTGTCCCTGGTCTCCAAGCCTGAGTTGTTGTGGACCATTTTCGGAATGCGGAAGAAAAAGGCTGTTTTGGCTGAACATCACTTGGACAGCGGTGAGGCTGAGCATGTGTTAGGGGGGGTCTCCCCAGGACATGGGCAACCCCATCAACCATCTTTGTCTCCCAGGGGGTGCCCTCCCTTAGCCCCTACAGACCATGACATGGCCTCCCACTTCCAGGATCAACAGGCCATGCCGAGGGGCTTCGCTGTCCCTATTCTGAGGACTTCGATGCTTTCCCTCAGGCCTCCCTTGATCCTGGTCCATCGGGGGCTCATTTTTTTTTATCTTCCTATGCCCCATCCTAGTCCATCGGGGGCTCATTTTTTCGATCTTCTTGCGCCCCCTCCTCCTTCGGCGAGCGGGTCATCTGTACCTACCCAGCCAAGTGCCCTTGGCTCGGAAGGGGCGCCCTGGGTGGGCCGCATGGCGGCCTCTTATGGGAAATGGTATGTCCAGGTCGCCACGAATCTTCCTGAGGCTGATTGGAGTGGTCTTGGGAATTTTGCCATGTCAGAGCTCAGGGAGACTCTTGCGCGTTCCGCCGCTTGGGTGAGTTCATGCATCTTGCGTCGGCCTTATCCCTTTTCTCTCTCTCTCTCTCTCTCTCTCTTTTGCTTATCATCGTTATTGTTATTTTTCTTGTCCTATGGGTGTGTTATAAAATAACCTATGTTTGTGTTTTCGCACTATTCTGGGCTTAGAAACCAACAAAAAAAAAATGTTATGTTGAGATTATGAATTTTTGTTTGAAATCTGCAATTTAGGATTTTTTGGTTTGGACCTTGTTCGGCCCTAGCTCGGACATGGTTTGGACATGGTTCGGACCAGATTCGAACCTAGTTCGGAGCTTCTTCAAACATGGTTTGGACCTAATTCAGACATGGTTCAGACCTATTTCGGACCATGTTCGGACATGGTTTGGATCAGGTTCGAACCTAGTTCAGACCTTGTTCGGACATGGTCGAAACTTAGTCCGAATTTGGTCTGAATCATGTTCGAACTTGGTATGAACATAAAAGTCCTAAATTGCATAAATAATATTAAATTCGTCATTTTAACATAACATTCATTTTTTGGCAAAGTTTTCAGCCTAGAACAATTTGAAAAACAACTATAAACTATTATATAACACCCATAACATATAAACAACAATAGTACTTATCCATTATCAAAAACTCTTTCTTCCTTCAACTTTGGTAACTTTTGAATGAAACAAATAGTGAGACGATGACTTTGGAAGAGATAAAGTGAACAAAAATTTGATATAGATAAAGATGGTAGCTGCAATTCGTGAGTAATGTAAGGAGAACGAAATGTGATAAAAATTGATGGTGGTTGTGGTTGTGGTTGCAAGATCATGGGAGAGGAGAGGAGAAGAGCAAGAGATGGGATAAGAGAAAGAGAGAACCTTAATTGGTGCTAAGAATATTTAGGACTATTTTAGTGGGTACGAGGTTATTTTTGTAAAAAACTTTAAAAGAAATATATGGTTATAATAATGGGGGAAAATAGAGGTTAATATGTGGAGTTTCCCTTCTGAAAATATCTTTTTGAAATTTGTTTGCAATAAACTTATTTATATTATAATAATCCAGATAAAAATATTTAATTTCGTTCAAAAAATATTTGTATAATTTATATTTATTAGATATTATTTTACTTTACTAAGTTTAAATTAACAAATCACTTAAAGACATTGTAACATTATTTTTTATCTCATATGATTTTTAAATTATAATTTATCAAAAACATATCAACTTCATGTTTTAGAGAAAAAAAGAAAAATAATTAAAGACATAAAAAGTGAGAGTTTTGAGAAATTAAGTTTTACATATTTATGATTATATCATGAACAAGATTATAATACCATTGTTATTATCATTCGAATTTTAGCTAACTACATCTACTAATTATTATATATATACAAAATAATATATATTATATAATATAATATTTTTGTTTATGATCATTTCATTAGTGACTTATAAAAAACATATTTAATTTAAATATGTGAATTTATTTTAATAAAATAAAGGGGCTGTTTGGTAACACTTAAAAAAATAATTTTTATTTAATTAATTAGAAATTTGAAAATTAAACATAAAATATGTTTGATAACTCTATTTTTATTTATTATTATATTAAATTTTAATTAAAATTTATTAAATTTTGAAAATGAAAAATTTTCACTTTCAAAATTTTTTTAAACAGTTTCCATTTTTTCCTTTCATTTGTTTCTTCTCTTCTTCAAATCAACACTTCATATTGTTAAACAAAAAATAAAAATAAAAGTTATCAAACACGTTTATTATTTTTTATTTTTAAAAACAAAAAACAAAAATAGTTATCAAACATATTTTTATTTTTTAAAAATAAAAAAACAAAAATAAAATAATATTTCTATTTTTGTGTTTAAAAAATTAAAAAACAAATGGTCCGTTTGGTAAAATTTTTGTTTTTGAATTTTTTAAACACACAAAATAGAAATATAATTTTATTTTTATTTCTTTATTTTAAAAAAATAAAAATATGTTTGGTAACTATTTTTGTTTTTAAAAATAAAAAATAATAAATGCGTTTGATAACTTTTTTCTTATTTTTTTTAACAATATAAGGTGTTTGTTTAAAGAAGAGAAGATAAAAAGAAAGAAAAAAATTGAAAAGTGAAAAAATTCTATATTTAATTTTCAAATTTTTAATTAATTAAATAAAAAATTAATTTTTTTTAAGTGTTATCAAACAACACAATTTTTTTCCAAACGGACCAAAATAAGTATAATATATTGATACGAATTTTCCATAGCATAGCATAGGTGAAGCTACTTTTGCTACAACTATTAGCTTACCGACCCTTAATCAATTAAATACTAAACAAGAATTTAAAAAATTCTTATTTTTATCTTAGAATTAAAATCAATCTGTATTCCTTCAATAAATAAATAAAATATACACCTCTATTTAACCCTAAAGCCAAACTTGTTTCAAAACTTTTTCAGTGCAGTTCAGACGCATCGACCAGAGAGAGACCAAGGTAGGGTTTGCTCTGCGCTCCAACCACACCAGAGAGAGGGAAAAGGCTTCTTCATCAATTGAAAATGGCCGACGACGATTACAATGAAGTGGATATGGGGTTATTTCCCTTTCTCCTTCTCTTTCTTTAAATCTTTGTATAATTAATACTGCTTAGTTTTTGGTATTTATTTTCCCTTCGGTCAGTTAGTTTTGGGATTTGGAGAAAGAATAACAATTAAGCTAACATCATATTTTCTGAGAACATACTAATTGAAGAATTGAATCTTTTATGGCTGTTTTTAATTGATTGGATTAGACCTAGTTTCGTTCCAAACCCTAAGCACAATACGGAGACCAACGGCTCTGAATTTGGTCATTGAAACTTTATATTTGGTTGGGGTGGGCATTAGTATAGCAGTATAGTAGTTTCTTAAGTATCGTTTCCTTTGAAATTTGAACCGTACAACTTCAGTCATTGACAGTTATGTAAATCTTAAACTACTTTACTATGGGGTTTTGCCTTTATCCTGTGTTATTGTGTTTGTGTACACAAGAAAAAGTTCACTAATGTCAGTCAAATATGCTCATAAGTCTGTGCCAAAATGTCTCTAGCTTAGTCCAGAATGAAAATTGGTTGGTACTTGAGTTTTCACAAAAGTACCAATATTTTATTGTGTAGTCCCTCTCATTCCTATACAAACTCCGTTTTCAAATATTTTCATTACCATTACAGAATGCATTACTAAACATGGACTCTACGAATTTGTTTTATGCAGTTACGAGGATGAGCCCCCAGAACCTGAAATTGAAGTAAGAACTTAGTTTTTTATTTAGTTGTTTTTCTTTAAAACTAGAAGCGAATGTTTGTATTTAACCAGAGGAGTGTACAGGAAGGTGCAGAGGATGATGTGGAGAATGCTAACAATGATGACCTTCCTGGGGATGCCATTGAAACTGAGGAAAAAGAAGAAACAGAAGCAGTAGAACGTCCTCGTAGAACTTCAAAGTTTATGACAAAGTATGAACGGGCAAGAATCCTGGGCACGCGTGCCCTGCAGATCAGGTATTTATTATCATAAATCTAGTTGCTGTTGTTTTTTTGAAGGGGTGTGGGTGTGTCAAACTGTCAATTGAGATTAGTTAATCCTTTACCAAATTTGTTTTCTGATCTTCAGCATGAATGCACCAGTAATGGTTGAGTTGGAAGGTGAAACAGATCCACTTGAGGTAGGATTCTGCACCAAGTTTGTTTTTGTTTATGAATATTTGAAATTTTGATTATTGGGTAAGTGTATAATCTGCAGTCATATGTTTGATGACTCCATTTCTTGCACCAAATAAGCTATTGTTCTAAGTTGAAAGTTTCCTTTTGTGCTATTCAAATACACGATCTATTTTAAAAGAAAAAAACAATTTTCTATCTTTTAGATTGCTATGAAGGAGCTTAGGCAGCGGAAGATTCCCTTCACCATACGCCGCTACCTGCCTGATGGGAGGTGAGGCCGCTTTTTTTGTTATAAATTACCTATATTTAGTAGGCATTGTTGGAGTTTTGACTGCGTGCATATGTGTCTAGTGCTTTTTGCTTGTTCTGTTTAACCATTCCAAACTTGTATGTTTTATGACTGGTTTCAATACTACAGTTATGAGGACTGGGGTGTTGATGAACTAATTGTGGAGGACTCATGGAAGAGGCAGGTTGGTGGTGATTGAAGCTACTCACTTGGTCATGGAGATCTGTATATCATTAGGATTTTTCTGGAAGTTAGTAAAATGGATTTGAAACATTTTGGGACTAGAATTATCTTTTCTACTTGTCAAATTCGGATAGAGACTTCCAGTGATGTTACTCATCTATATTTTTATATGTGATCATGAATATGCTAAAGACTATTGTATCTAAGGCGCCAAAAAAAAAAGGAAAATGGTTATTTTATGTTATTTATTCATTTATTTTAATTTTTCTTTATTATTAATTATTTTAGCATTTAGAAAAAGTACTAAATTTAGTTTCACTGTTAACTAAATTGAAAAAGTAAATTTTAATTTTGTATTTTAAATCATAAATATTGTACAATATTTTAATTTACATATAATTTATTATATTTATTTTAAAATTTTAATCTAAGATTGTTTTTTTAAATAAATGGGTTCCTCGTGGCGATTCTCCACCCTATCTCCGACGGTGAATAAGCTGAGATGGGACGGGGATTAAAATTATAAATGAGAACAGGGACGAGAGGAGTACTTCTCGTCAATTTTTCGCCCCGTGTGCATCTCTGGTTGTGCATGACACTTGGCACTAGGGATGTGCATAACATATCCAATTCAACTACAATCAACCGATCCAATTACAATCGACTGCCAAAAATTGGATAACCAATTACTATTTGATATGATCGGATGTAATTTTTAAAAATTCAAATTGCATCGGTCGATTGTTGGATGAAATGTTCAAAAATCCAATACAACCATGGAAATAATCCTATAACCATCCAATTACATCTATATACATAGTTTTATAATATATTTATTTAATTTTAATGCCTTAATAAGCACCTGCACACATGTGATTACTCAAAACCCTAAATCCTTTATTCCTTTTTAATTTTACATAGCCAGCCACACACACATCTCTTTCTCTCTCTTACTCTATCGTTCTCCTTCGTCTCTCTCTCCTTCTGTTACTCTCTCCTATGTCCTCTCTCTCTCTCTCTGTAACTCTCTCGTTGCCGTCTCTCTCCCTCTGTTCAGAAAAACGGTGCTAACCTCATCTCCCTCATTTTTAAGCATTGTCGCCGGAAGCAACAACCACCACCATTGGTACTTGGATTGACGACAACAACCATTTTTGAGCATTTGGGAGGTAAATGAAAAATAGTGTTTGGTTTCCATGCTTTCATCCTGTACAACTATTGATTTATGAATCTTTAGTTTATATATCAATAGTTATTAATGTTAGTGTATATCTCAGTTTATTGGTTTTTTTATATCTGATTTTTTTTCTTTTTTATATGTTACTTTATATCTCATTTTGCAGAGGAAAAACGTTTTAAAAAATATATAATTTGGATTGAGTTGCTAATGATAAAACAAATGGTAATGGCATATGGAATCATGGATAGGTTTCTGTTGACGCAGTTTTTCGCCAATAATAGTTAAAGGAATCCGAAAATAGAGAGATTAAACCTGTGCTAAACAATAATTGGACAAATAAAGAATATCAAGAATTCTCACTCACATTTTACGTGCTTTAGTGGTTAAAATACACATAGCCTACGAGTCACTCTTATTAATATGTTTTGTTCTCACCATGAAATTATTTGTGACAATTTCACCGGAGTTTCAGTAAACAAAATATCGATCCCCTTTTCTGTCTAGTCTCCCCTGTATTTATAAGGCATTATGCCTGGACAATTTTGGGTAACTGTGCATAAATGTGGTAACATATATTTTTGGGTAACATCTCATTTACATAAATACATTAACGCCTATTGATTCTATGCCCACAATATCGAGCAATAAATATAGAATAATATCTAAGCTTTAATGAGCGTATAAGGAATTTCAGAGTCTTTTCAAATCTTTCAGTGTGCGTCATGAATAGGCTTCCACGAGCTGAACACCTCCTTTGAGCTGGGTATCATAGAACTACTCTAAACCGGCATGAGTCATGTTCAGAGTTTCACGAAGGCAATATGGATGTTGCACATCTCAAACTAAGTTCTTGGTGCAAGAGGCGATCTTGAGACTCGAGTTGCACACTCCAGAGTAAGCAAGATGCTCTATTTGTATGCTTTATTCATACGCTTGTCTGCCAGCTGTATCCCGAGCTGAGTAATTCAACTCGCATTTTTGGGATACAACATTTTCCCCCCAAGCTCCTGCTCGTGCATGACGTTGCCTCTAACACGCACAATAGGGGCTTTTTCGCTTTGTTATGAGAAAATGTGCCTACCCACTCACCCGAGTACGAGACACGTGTCAGTCTGTAATATGCATGTTCGAGTTTCGAGTACTGTGACTGTTGTTTTGTCAACTTTTTCCGCCTCTTTGTTTATTTAATACAGGCCCTTGGATCTCAAACTGATCTAATCGTGTGGCCTAGATCGGTTCCCAAAGTTTACGTATAAATAGGAGAGCCAGAAGCTTAAGGGTCACGGTTTCTCGAGTGGTTTTGCATTAAATTTCTTTCCAAAAAGGTACTGGGTCTGACATGCGAACCCCGAAGTATCAGGGGTTTCCCGAGGTTATAGTGCGTGGTCACTGATCGCGCGTGAGCACACGCATTGGCATTAGGGGAAATCTTAGCTCGTATATATCTTAGGTCGAATAGATCGAATCCAAAACTCCAAGTTGCCTCACTTTTATCATCGTAGCAAGGTTGTATCGTAGGTCTCAGGCCGCTTTTTCGCCAGGCGAACCAAATTATGCCAACCAGAAGAAGTCAGTTGTGAGCTCTTCTTCCCAAAATAAGAATAAAGGTAAGCAGATGATGTTGCGGTCGCGCATACTCAAGTGGCAACGGAAGGAGGTTGGGCTTCCGAGACCAATCCTGTGATCAACCTCTTCGTGGAGGTTCCTTGTAATTTTTCCTTTTTATTTAGTTATGTAAATAGGCTTGCGTGCCACTTCTTTTATTGGGGTATAAACAATCTAAGGCTCAAGCCCCCGAGCATAATTGTATAAACTTTTAGCTTTCAAGAATGGCCTTTGCTTGCACTATTTACTTGCCTTCTTTGCCTTATCACTTAAACACATTAATTGGCATTTAGTAATTTTGCAAATTGGTTTTAAAATTCATAAGGTTTTATTTGCAGTCATGAGAATGTTTCATTTAACCTTAATTTGTCAACCATATGTGTGTTGGTATTAAATATGAAATACTTAATACAATCTTTTAAAAATTTATTAAAATCAGCCAGAATCATACATATATAAATATATTAAATCACATACAAATAGATAAAAGATTACCCCTTGAAGCCTATCAAGTATCCTAGAATATTTTTGTATAAATCAACGATCTTCCTATCCTTATTCTGAAAGCTCACACATTGATCTTCCAGATCAATCCTCAAACACACAAGGACGTGTGTGGGCACGTAGGATTCAAATATTGATTTAGAACTCTCTAGATGTACTCTACACATAAGATCTAGAGATGTTTGAGAAGAGAGATGCTATGGAAATTTCTAGAATTTCAGGTTTAAGAAATTCTATCATATCTTTCTTTTTAGAGAGAGTTTCATAGTCAAAAGCAATTTATTAAACTTATTATGAAAGTATCGATTCTTTCAGGTTTATAAAGATAATTAACTAATTTAATTAATCTTTATTTTATTTAAAATAAAAATAATCAGTTACAACTTATTTAATTATTTAATTTTAAATCATATTTAAAAATAATAATTAAATATAATTAAATAAATAAATAAATTTTAAATTCAAATTCAAATCCCAAGGATAGTTTCAATCCCTGCGTGGCGCTACATTAGGAATTTTCTTAATTTTCTCATTTGTTTATTTAATTAATATTTAAGATGACATATTTATCCCAAAATAAATATCAGTTAATTCAAAAATTAAAGTTATCTTAAAATATCAATTTAAAATAAATAAATAAATATCTTATTATAAATAAGATAATTATTATCGTCTCTCTATATTAATCCAAACATATATAATATTTATTTTAATATATAGTTTTTCAAAATAAAAAACTATATTGTTAAATAAATAATTAATTGACAATTAATCAATTGCCCATAATTATGACATAACTATTTCCTTGCCCTGAAAAATAATTCATTTGCAATTTAGTCATTCTCTCTACCAATCTTCCTTATGACATCATTACCTTTGACAGTGTAAAACAGAGGTGACCTGGGGACCATGACCTTATAATACGAAGCTCCAATAAACTAGATTATTAACCAAACTCTTTAATCTAATAGTTTTATAATTCCATGATTACTCCACTATTAATATGAAATTGCACTCTAAGTATTTATAGAATTATATTTACAAAGTTTTCTTTATAGTCCATTGATATAATCAATAAATGTAGTTCTATCATCCAATTATTGGTTCATTAATTATAGCTGGTCAAAATTACTATTTTACCCTTCTAATTATCTCTTGTTCCTTAAGTACCATTAATTCACTAGAGAATAATTAATCTATAATCAAATTATAGATTTGAGCTCAATACCTATTTAGTTCCAGAATTAACCCTTAAGGGAACCAATATTTGATCCATTAGGAAAGTATGAATTCCATTGTTGTAAATCATGTTCCCAAACATTCATAATATTGAATATCCAAAACAAAAGTCATTAGCCTCATTATAATAAGAAACCTTAATGAGTGAATCAAAAGATCCAATAAGCTCAAACAGGAGTTCATGACTACTTAGGATTAAGACTGATCTACAAATGATTATCTATTATGATAATAATTAAATCTTTATGGCAAACAGTAAGTTTATAAAGATAGTTAATTCATATCAGTATTGTCATATATAATCTCTATTATATACAATACCTTTACCAAGATGTCTATCCACATTAATAATTTGAATCTAGACTACTTGCATCCCGTATGCTTAGTAAACCATACTAGTAACCATTCATTAAAAATTCATTACTTTAATATGTCACTGAATATTTTATTCATTATATATGATCTTCATTCTCTCGTACTAATACAAGATCATATCCTCATAAATGAATATGAAAATTTCTTGATATACATATAAATTATTCAAATAATAATTATAACATTCAAATATAATAAAATTGTACTTTCATTTAAATCAATAAAATGTCTTTACATGCTTTTAGGACATATATCATAACAATCTCCCACTTGCCCTCAAAGCAAGTGAGGTATCTCCCTTAATCCCATGTTGCGCACATGACCCATAAACGATTGTGCATGAAGTATTTTGGTAAACAGGTATGCCAGGTTCTGTTTAGACGCTATCTTCATAACAGTCACATCACCTCGGTGCACAATGTCTCTAACCAAATGGTATTTCCTTTTCAATATGATTTCTTCTCTTATGGCTTCTAGGTTCCTTAGAGTTAGCTACTGCTCTACTGTTGTCACAGTACAGGATTAGTGGCTTCTCCATGTCTGGAATTACTTCTAGATCAGTGTAGAACTTTCTAAGCCAAATCACTTCCTTACCTGCTTCCCAAGCCGCTATATACTAGACTTCCATGGTTGAATATGCAATACTGGATTGTTTAATACTTCTCCAGACTACAGCTCCTCCACCAAGAGTGAACACTGACCCAGACATCGACTTATGACTATCTTTGTCTGATTGGAAATCAGAATTAGTGTATCTAGTAGGGTTTAGCTCACCCCCTGAATATATAAGCATATAATCTCTCATTCTCCTAAGATACTTGAGAATGTGCTTTACTGCAATCTAGTGTTCCAAACCAGGATTTGATTGATAACAACTTACAATCCCTACTGCATAGCATATGTCGGGCCTAATATACAACATAACATACATTAGACTCCCAACTGCTGAAGCAACATCTTAATTCTCTCATACTAATACAATATCATATTCTCATAAATGAATATGGAATTTTATTGATATTCATATAAATTATTCAAATAATAATTATAACATTCAAATATAATAAAATTATACTTTTATTTAAATCAATAAAATGTCTTTACATGCTTTTAGGGCATATATCCTAACAATGTGGGCCTCAGTCGTGAGACTCAGGTCTTAGCTGCCCTAGTTAGTGTAACTAGGGACTTGTGCTTGAGTTCTGGGGACTCAAGTCTTATCGATCCACATAGTTCTTTGATGCTTTTAAGCATTTAGTGTTGCTTCACGGGCTCATAGTCCTCGGAAGTAACTTTAGTACGCTGTCAAGTGTGAGCACTCGACGTGTCCTTACGTCCCCGAGTTCTAAACAACTTGAGGCTTAGGAGGCCAAATTAACTTAGGGTTCGAGAACTTAGTGTTTCTCCACGGGCACATAGTCCTCGGGAGGTTACACTGTGACTTAGTCATGATTATAATTTTCCCCCCCGAGTATAGGTGACTCGGGGTTTTTACCCTTTTTAGGAAATTGGGAATTTGTTACCATTCCTTGAGCTCTAGGTCCTCAGGACATGGATCAAGTTCTTTGCCCTTCTAGGTTATTGGGCTTACGACGCTCAAGTTTCTGACAACTTAAGGGTGGTACCTGAGTGCGGGTGACTCGAGGGTCTATTCGCTTGTCGGGAGCTAGGAACTCATTATTGCACCTCAGGCACATGGTCCTCGTGAGATAGCTCAAGTACTCCCATAGGTTATTGGGATTTTATAACGTTGGGTTTATTTTAGTTCCCTAGGTTAGCCCATTCTTGTAAGCTTTAACACTAGGCTTGCTCCGCTCATGATAAGCTTAGCTTCCTAGGCCGTGCTCAGTTACTCCACGTGCACATAGTCCTCTGGAGGATACACTGTGACTTTCTTGTCATGATTGTAATTTTTCCCCCGAGTACATGTGACTTAGGGTTCTATTTGCCTATTGGAAGTCGGGAACTTGTTATTGCTCCTCAGGCGCATAATCCTTAAGAGATAACTCAAGTTCTCCGCCCGTAGGCTACTTAGTCTTTTTAGTTTGTTCTCGTAAGCTTTGACACTAGGCTTACTCCGCTCATGATAAGCTTAGTTTCATAGGTCGTGCTTCACGAGCAGTTATTCTGCGAGGTGACCCAGCTATGCCCCCCAGGTGATCGGAGGCTAGTCTGCGTTCACTTGTCCAGGCTATCGAGTGGATACTCTTCACTTGTACACACGATTTCCATTCACTGTACTTGGAGGCTAAAAATGATTACAAAATTTAGAAAATGCATTGCTCATATTACTGGTAATATCGACGGAGATGCTCGGCATTACACGCGTGGGGCACTAGCTCCCCATTTAGTCGGGCCAGTTTGTATGTTCCAAGACACACGATGCTCTCGACTTGGTATGGGCCTTCCCAATTAGGGCCCAATACTCCAGCACCTGGGTCTCGGATTGCTAGAAAAACTCTTTGCAACACCATGTCTCCGATCCCAAATTTCTTGTAACGCCCTGGTTACTCCAAGACCGTTATTGTGAACTTTGAACCGTGCTTAACTCGCTAATTGAGTCATTTGGTTATAAACGTGCATCTAGGTGTTATTAATAGGATAAGGTGAAAAATATTGATCAAAAGGAAATGATATATTTTATTTAAAACATAAAACTGTACATGGGCCCATAAAAGCGTTTACAAGTTATTTACAATCCAAAACGGTCATTACAGTGTAAAATTACAACCCGCCGACCTAAGCGGCAAAAATATAGGGTTAACCCCTAGTTCCTTTGAGAAACACCTTGGTCGTGGTGGTCAAGCGGCCGCATATGTACACATCGCCACCTAAGCTCTCCATTCAAGGCTGGGTGAGCTTTTCTTTCCCTTTACCTGCACCACATAGCACCCGTGAGCCAAGGCTCAACAAGAAAACTCATTACTGCATGTATACAATATCAAATGATGATTATGATAATTATACTGGGCTTATAGCCCTAAATAGACGAGTGAGTATCACTTCAAGATTCTAGTAACCATGCTGGGGCTTGTAGCCCTAATCAGGTAATGTTGAGATTCTAGTAATCATGCTGGGGCGTGTAGCCCTAATAAGATGAGTGACTGATGAGTAAGTCACTAACTTAAACTAGATGAGTGACTGATGAGTGAGTCACTAACTTGGGCTCCGCACCCTTAGCCATGTGACGATGCAGTCACCTGGGCCTTCTAGCCCCAGCTCTAAGTAACTAGCCATTAGACTAGACAAGCGATTTTGTGTTCATCGAACTTAAGGTCGGTCAAGCATTTCATGCTTATGAAGATAATGCTTATGCCAATTAGATCTAATATTTTTGGCTTGCGTTTAACATGCTAATACCGTTCTTGACTCATAAGTCAATATCATACGACCAGTGCTCAATACTACTGCCGAACTTGACTCATGAGTCACAACTTCATAATTAATACCGACACCATTGCTGATTCTTACTAATGAGTCAGTGCCATTCAGAAGTAAGCAATGTTTGCTAAGCATTTGATATGAAATCAATG